>NW_020201057.1:1559-23298 GCF_001531365.2 Cynara cardunculus var. scolymus | reverse complement strand
ATGTGTGTTTGGAATTTTAAGTTCGTATTTTTGTTCATGACATAAGTTATTAAGAATGATGTCACCGGCACTCGATAGAAAAGAAAAAAAAATAAAAATCGGGGCGTGACAAAATTGTTGCATACGATATCGTTTTGGTGGACTAAAATCTTTCCCGATTAGTAAATAATAATGTTAAATTTTACCCATAAGCACTTACCGAATAAATGTTTAGTAAACGCCCCTAAATTTGTTGAAATATTATAGTCATAATTAAGTACCACATATAAACCTAACAAATCAAAGAAACTCATATGTCACCCATACGTGGAATGTATACAGACCTGACATCTATCTCAAGAATTCCACAAAGACCCTCGCCTTATGACCTTGTCAAATTAAAACTTACATAATATATTCTTTCACCCACCTATCTCACTCCCGGCCATTAAATCAGTTAAGTCTAGTTTCATCTGTTTACCTAGTGCATCCTAATGCCTTGTTATTTATTCATCACAACAGGGACCATAGGAGCCGATGATTGAAAAAGGTACATGTTTTGAATTATATTGCCATTGTGAGCAGTATTGATATGGGCTGGCACTAGCACTAACCAAAGAATATTAGATAGCCTGCAAATTTTATAATCTAAGGCCAGAAAGTTCAAGCTTTTGATATAGGTCAAACAAACCAGTCAAGGTTAAACCTTTAAAGTCTTGGAATTTAAAATCTTACTCTATGAGTCACCATTGGATCAAAGAAGAAACACTAGCAGAAATCTCATAAATTGGCATGTTTTTCTTACCGGGATACAGTTAGAGGTGGTGCGGAGACAGGGGCGGCGACGGGGTGGTGCGGCGGCGACGAGCGGAGACAGGGGCGTCGACGGGGGTGGTGCGGCGGCGATAGGGAGAGGGAGACGATGGTGTGTGGGCGCGGCCAGAGGGAGACGAGAAGGAGACGTGCGGTGGTGAAGACGGACGAGAGGGAGAAGATGAGGAAGATGGGTAAGTCATTTTTTACGTTTTTTTTAATAATTTAAGGTTTACCTCAGGTTGTAAGTTACATTTTTTAAGAATAAAGATTTATTTAATATGTTTTAAAAAGTTTTAAGGAGTTATTTAATAGATTCTAGAATATCCAATGATTTATTTGTTCTAAATAATTATTTAAGGACTTAATTATTATAAACAGTAAAGTTCATTGGGTTTTTCTAGATTTTTCCCATATTTTTTCTTAAAAGTTTGTAAAATATATACATTTAATTTTAATTTCTTTTTTTGTAAGTTTTTTATTTGGACCGGAAAAAGAATAATCAAGGAATCTGCATTTTGACAAAAAAATCAAACCCCAACTTCCCCTTCATCATCTTCAACCTCAAATCAATACACAATACTGATGCCCAGAAGAAACAAAGGGAGTTGCACCTTGAGTTTGGAAGAAAGGGACGAGTATTGCTGATAATCGCTGAAAATTACGGTGGAGGGAGATGCGGAGAGAAAAAAAGAAGGGGGTTGATGGTAGGGGACGTATGAGATCATCAGCGAGATACCAATCAGAGAAGGAGAAGGCTACAGTGGTGTTGACATAGTGCTGGTTTCCATTGGAAAGGGTATATCTATCTATGTATGTTGTATGGGGGATGAAGTTAAAAGAGGGTGAAGGGTATAAGAGGAATAAAAAGGTGAATAAATGGCAAAGGATTCTACTATTTTTGTTGACAGAATAAGCCCTTTGCTAAAACATTAAGTCACATCTGAACAAGTCTGTATCCATTAAATTTGAACCGAACAATCCTTATGACTTGTGACATCTTCTGATAGGAGAAGTATAGCAGGATACGGAAAAGTCATCAATAAATAAGACAATGTACAAGTTGCCACATATATTTTTAGGAATGTTACACGTTAAGGGTTTTCATGGGTTGGGTTGATTGGGTTGAAAGTATTTGAACAATCCAACCTGGCCCAATGTTTATGGTTTGAAAAATCTCAACTCAACCCTACCCAACCCAATTCAAACCAAAGTGCAACCCAACCAGACCTTAACTGTACTGGTTGTTCGGGTTGAAACATCAAAATGTATATGCAACTAAACAGTTTTTATTCATATATTATTACGTACACACAACATGACATTAAAATAGAAAAACTCACATGAGTTTCTTCCGTAGTAGCTAGATATTACACAAAGATTTGGTATAGCTTTCTCTCAAGCTCCTTATTCAGAGAAGCATACGGCTTCCATCAGCATGCATGCATGCCGTCATATATAACATTTGCCAGCATCATTACTAGAATTGAAGAATGGCACCAATAGAGTCGAGGTAATACCCACATTCCCCGAAGAACCCGACAAACTTACCCTTAGCCACCGGCAGAGAGAAACTAGTCCCTTCATCTGTCCTGCCGTATGGCCCCAAGCTCCTTTTGTTGGTACGAAAAGACAGGGACGCAACAAAGTCTCCAGTTGTTCCGCTCATCTGGTTGAGCTCCTCATCTTCATCAAAGGCAATCTGACAACATAAATACCTCCATCATAAACGCTATGTAATAAAATAACAAGATATCATGAGTATATGTATAAGTAAAAGATGTAATAAATGTGAGGTCACCTTTTGTTCAGTGCCGCCATCGCCACCATATTTAGGAGAATGGTGTTTGACTAGGTGCTGATCCTCATAAACGAACCTGATGGAATCTATATAGTTTCCACTAGCGATCCAGATCTCTATAATCCTACCATCGGGTTTGAATGTCCAGGGTCCTGCACAGTGACCTCCCCATGGTCCAACTTCTCCGGTAGCCTACATATGAATCCAAAATATAGAAATAATAAAAAGTGAAGCCGTGTTGGTGATAAAAAAATTAAGTACAAGTAATCATAATCCTAGCATTCAGTTATATAGTTAACGAGTGTTCATCTAATAGTGAAACATCTTACCATTTTCCTTCCCAAGAATATTGGAACAGAGAGGGGCAAAGAGTCTTAAGTAAACTTATGTTGTACATTTTCCTTGCAAGCTTATTTATAGAAGAAATATATACTTGGCGATGTGCTGCCTACCTTCTTCTCATCTTTAATGCTAACAAACAATTCCAGAGGTGAGCCTTCTTCTCATCTTTAATGCTAACAAACAATACCAGAGGTGAGCTGGTTATATGTGGACGCAGAATTTTCTTAGTGATTAGTAGATAACAATAGAAGATATATTTGTTATTAATGGATAATGTATATTTTCTATAATCATCTACTATCAGAATGGGAGTACGAAATCCTTGGGTTTGTCTTGCTTTGGTGGAGATGAGGCTGGGTGACCAGGTCCAATGTCCAAGGCATCGAGGCTCGTTTTTGACATTTTATAGGTCCATGTGAAAAAGGGGCCTCAATAAGTACGGAAAAATTTCAATATATTATTTTTATTATAAAAAATAACACTAAATTCAAAAAATACTAATGATTCATATAAATTGTTTTACAGGTATTCCTACATGCAAAATTAATCAATGATTACTTCTAAATTAATATTATCTACCATACCATATTTACATATCGTCTTAAATTCGTTCCATCGTCAAACACATTCTATGATATACCTTTAGTATATAGATTGACATCATTTGGGGTCACAATATTCAGAATCACATTTTATGTTAATCAATATAAATCAGTTGCGTTCGATGTCATATCAATATATCATGTTAATGTTTTCATCACCATTTTTAAATTTTATGGTTAAAACAAACTCTTTAGGAACCATTAATCTATCAATCTAAGAATCAAAATTTTATCTTGGTTAATAGCTTGAGATCTTATTCTTGTTTTAGAGATATGATAATACTTGAATTTCATGTACTTAATATTAGGTAATAAGGAACCAATGTATGAAGAAAGAAAGGTAAATTTGAAATTCTAAATATAGATATAAGTTGTATCGTTTCGTATGGTTGATAAAATTTCTCAATGGGTATGAGTTTTTTTTAGTCAAATAACAAGAAATCTACAATATTCTAATACAAAAATGGAATTTATACCGATGTAATAATTAAAAGAGTTAGTGCAAGATGAATGATGAAAAATATATTAATGTTTTCTAGGCAGAGTGGTTTTATATTTTAGTAATAAAAAAAACCTTAGAGAAAAAATAAACTATACTATAAAATGAACAACCAATTAGTTTTTTTATTTTTCTTTCTCCAATGTAATTAATTAATACATGCTTGGTCCCTTAATATAATGCTAAGTTTTCTGAATCATTGAGAAAATGAATTCAAGAGAGGCAATGGCTATCGGTACTGACACCAAGCCACCCGTACTGTTTAGAGGAGACTATAACCAGTGGAGAGACAGATTCCTAAACTTCATAGAAAGAATGAAAGAGGGTGATCTAATCATGGAATCTTTGATGGAAGGTCCAGCTGTATTTTACAGAGAGACACCTGTTGTTCCTGAAGAAGGCAGATCTGCGCAAAGAGTCATAAAAGAGAAGTTCAGATACAATGCGGAAGAAAAGGAGAGAGCACATGCTGATGTGTTATGCAAGTCCTACATGATGCAAACACTAACCAACGATATCTACACGAGCATTGACAGCCATAAATCTTCTGGTCACAGCATGTGGATTCAAATAGAAAAGATGATGATGGGTTCCAAGGTGGGAACTCAGTTAAAAATCACTAACTGTATCTATGCTTATGAAGAGTTCAAGGCTAAAGATGGAGAGAACCTTGACGATGTTTATGACAGGCTTACTAAATTGCTTAATGAGCTGACCAAGAACGGAATCTCTAAAACTGTCATAGAGATGAATGTTAAATTCCTTAGCAACTTACAACCAGAGTGGAAACCTTATGCTAACCATATCAGATACAACAAATCCTTATCTGATATCGACATATATGAGGTTTATGAAACTCTGAAGCAGAACGAGGAAGAAGTTTTAGAACTCCGAGATTCTAAAAAGAAGAAGGAAAAGAAAGTTGCTGATCTTTTAGCCATTGTATCTGAAAAGAAGGGTAAAAACAGATATGAAAAGCAAGTAAAGGAGATCAGCCAATCAAGTGAATCGGCAAGTGAAGGAAGCGACAATATATTTTCTTTAATGCTAGCAACCAATACTAGAGGTGAGCTGGTTATATGTGGACGCATAATTTTCTTAGTGATTAGTACATAACGATAGAAGATATATTTGTTATTTATGGATAATGTATATTTTCTATAATCATCTACTATCAGAATGGGAGTACGAAATCCTTAGGTCTGTCTTGCTTTGGTGGAGATGAGGCTGGGTGACCAAGTCCTACGTCCAAGGCATCGAGGCTTGTTTTTGACATTTTATAGGTCCATGTGAAAAAAGGGGCCCTCGATAAGTACGGAAAAATTTCAATATATTATTTTTATTATCAGAAATAACACTGAATTCAAAAAAATACTAATGATTGTTATAACATTGTTTTAGAGGTATTCCTAGACGCAAAATTAATCACTAATTACTTCTAAATTTATATTATCTACCATGCCATATTTACATATCGTCTTAAATTCGTTCCACCGTCAAATACATTCTATGATATACCTTTAGTATATAGACTGACATCATTTGGGGTAATTCAGAATCACATTTTATGTTAATCAATATAAATCAGTTGCGTTTCGATGTCATATCAATATATCATGTTAATGTTTTCGTCACCATTTTTAAATTTTATGGTTAAAACAAACTCTTTAGGAACCATTAATCTATCAATCTAAGAATCAAAATTTTATTTTGGTTAATAGCTTGAGATCTTATTCTTGTTTTTGGAGATATGATTATACTTGAATTTCATGTACTTAATATTAGGTAATAAGGAACCAATGTATGAAGAAAGAAAGGCAAGTTTGAAATCATAAATATAGATATAAATTGTATCGTTTCGTATGGTTGATAAAATTTCTCAACGGGTATGAGTTTTTTTAGTCAAATAACAAGAAATCTACAATATTCTAATACAAAAATAGAATTTATACCGATGTAATAATTAAAAGAGTTGGTGCGAGATGAATGATGAAAAATATATTAATGTTTTCTAGGCAGAGTGGTTTTATATTTTAGTAATAAAAAAACCTTAGAGTAAAAATTAACTATACTATAAAATGAACAACTAATTAGTTTTTTTTTATTTTTCTTTCTCCAATATAATAAATAATACATGCTTGGGCCCTTAATATAATGCTAAGTTTTTTGGATCATATTAAATACTATTTTTTATCACTTTTATTTACTAATTTTCTAACTACTACTATACATTATATACGAAAAAATTGGGGCCCTAGTTCTTGTGGGCCTGCCCTCCCGAGAAACAACGGCCCTTAAGGCATCTTGATCACCATATGAAGTTCTCGTCCGACACATTCTCGGTCACGTCCCTCCAGCCATTTTTCCTCTCAAACCTCAAAGATGTGCAGTAACAGAATCTGACTATGTCAACCATGAGCAAGTCAGACGGGACTATTGGTCGCGATGGTTACAAGAATCATAGGAACTTTATATCTTTGTGATATCGGCAACATCCCTCATGTATTAAAGATCGGAAGATACACTAAAGAATATAGTTTGGCTCTCATCACTCTCTCACACATGAAGAACACCATACATATGTCTTTTGCAAATGTACTGTTTACATTTGAGTCACGTTATTTACATGTATTTTTTTTTATTTTCTATGTCTTTTCTAGTAATATCAACTATAATGAACATGTGTAAATGCGACATTCATGATTGACGTCTAGATAGTGGATTTTGTAGCCACCGACAATATTTTTTTTAACCTTTCTAGGGGTTTTTCATTGACCAATCAATCATCGTATTAATTACTTATATCCTATGCTACATTTGACCACATTATGGGCTTACGTCCACCTTTAAGTCAAAAGGACATGTTCGCATACAATTTGGAATCATACCCGTTTATGCCAAAAATTATATAAAATAATAAGGTGTAGGCCTTGAAGCTATCAACCAGAACCTTTGAGACAAATACAAAAAGAAACGATGACGACACAAATATTTTGGTGACGTGGAAAACCGTGTTGAGGAAAAAAACCGCGGACAATCTGTAATAAAGTCAATGCACTATGGATGTCAATCAGGGACGTGATCGTTAATAACAATCATTATTATTACAAGACGCGATTGATAAAAATAATCATAAGTAGTCGTGTGTAAGGAATATAGATTCCGTCGTTGTCTTCTGAATGTCTTGATCTCTATATATTCTTGAGGATTGTCTTCTGAATGTCTTTTGATTATGCAATTAAATCTTGTTTGTCGGTTAGTTTGGTGTATTAATGAGTGAATCTGTCTTTAATCTTTAATTACACATGAGACCTGTAATTAGTAGGAAATTAATCAAAATTGTTAGTTGTCGCTTTTATCTAATAATCACGAAAGTTATGGATAATCATTGATCAATGATATCATGGTCGTGGACAATATCCACTTTGGTTGCATTTGTGATTTTTTACCCAAACAATTTGCTTATGGGATTTAACTTTCAAAGCTCACCTGAATTCAAGTTTCGCTCCAAAAAGTAGTTTCTATGGATAAGATGACACATGGGTCTAAGAAAACTGATTTGGTTTCTTTTCAAACGCCTCAGTTATATGAAAACCAAATAGAAACCAAATCGATGATTTACTTTAAAAAAGAACACACGAGCATGATGTCATGATAGCTGTATATAGACACGTGTCTCTTATGGGATGAGATGGACAAAGAGTTTTGGACAGGTGTCGCTTATCGGAAGGTAGATCTGACATTGGATTTTATTTGAAAAATCCATATAAACATGGACTATATGCATATCTTTCTTCTTTTTACGTTTTAGATCCATATTTTTTAAAACATGAGCAAAGAATCCTTTTTGCTTTTAGACATGTAAAATTTCAATTCAAAAGTTTTTAGTATATATTGTATAATTTTAACATTTTTTGTATGCCCCATATTAAACACATAGTGAAGAAACTTGAGAAACATTGGGAGGTATGAGTCGTTTATAGTGCGTATGTTTCCATCCTACAGTGTACAGAGATGGCCTAACCACCAACGTGATTGAGGAACTAGGAGATTAAGAGGTCTTTAGGATTTTAACTAGGTATTACCCAGGGCCATTGATCTATTTTGTCTCGTGGTCTTCGACTGGAAGAGTGTCCTCCAGTGTGGTTTGTTCTTTATGAAGACCCTTTCAACATTGGTTTCACTAGGTCTTTCTCTCATCTATCGAGGGCATTTTTGAACATTTTCGATCTTTCTTCGAGGCAAATGATGGCCCAATTTTGGAGGATTGCCATTGTTATTGACAAACTGACCGAGGGGTGGGAGTCACTTTTTACTAATCATGAACTCCTTGGCTTATACTTTTATGTCCAAGAGCAACCATCGGTTAGCCTTTTTACTAGAACTAGCGGAAGTAGGGTTATGATTCCAGGTACTTCTATTAATGATAGAAAATAGAAGACCGAATATGTCCATTGTAAGGTGTCGTCATTAGAGATGAAAATATTGACTTACATTTGGCTAGAATACTGATGGTACGTGTCTCTCTAAGTTCTTTCTCTTGTCTCCTTTAAAACTATTGACGACTAATATTTATATTTACGTTATTTGCAGTGATCGACTTTTCTGTAATGTCGTCTTTGTTGGACACTGTGATAACCAGATCCTGGTTATCACCCGAGGTAATTAATATGTGATTATTTGATAAATGATTATGTGACAACATGATAAATTGTTATATTGATCATGCAAATATGTGAAATTATGTGCATAAATGAGTATGCAACAAATATGTGGGTATTGATATGCATTAATAATGCATGTGTGCATATTAATGTATACATAAATATGTGCATGTGTGCATGAATGAGTATATGCATGGATGGATGCATGGTTGGAGGTGGTTTAGCCGCCATACTCTTTTTAGAAAGAGTATAACAAGGAGTGTGAGGTTATCATTTTCTCTTCTTGCCAATTTGAGAGTTTGTGTGCGATTTAGAAGAAGAAGTGGTGACCGGATTATTTTGATCGAAATCAAGTAGAAGTATTCAAAGTTTTTCTTGCTTTTGCTAAAAATCAAAGTGAGTGGTTTACCATTTTATTTCAATTGTGAAGTAATTATTTTGGTTTGATTAATATTTTTTTTGAAAACTTGTTTACCCGGTTTAGACTTAAACCGGACAAAGCGTTGAACGGTTTAAGGTTAAATCGCTTGATGTGTTGTCCGGTGTAGCCTTACATCGGACACAAGGTCATGTGATTTAAGAGTTAGTGGGATTTGAGTTTTTAAAAATCGGACAATACCTCGAGTGTGTTAACCGGATAAGTAAATCGGACAAAGGCCTTGTGTTAACCGGATAAGTAAATCGGACAAGTTAAATAAGTGTTGTCCGGATTAGTAAACCGGCCAAGGCTTGACCGGAGATGAAGTCTGGCCAAGTTTAGATTGACCAGATTTGTTTGTTGACTTGTGCATGGTTTGCATAATTCTCATTTTAATATTCTGTTAATTAAGAATGGGAAATTTTGTTAAAGAATGATTTTGAACTGATAATATTCCATTAGAACACTTATGGCTACGGTCTATTCTAATTGGAATTGTTTTGTGAAAAATATTTTCATGAGGATATAAGGATGGCATATCAAGGAGAGGTGTACCATGGGATAAGGGTGGCATATCAAGGAGAGGTATATCTTGGGATATAAGGGTGGCATTTGTATATGTGTTATGTGATATAACTCTTACTATTATATCCTTTAAGATTACCGTGGTTTGAAATCTTTATTTCTTTGTGATTTAAAGGTTTAGGATCAGAGTTCTTATTGGAAATCATAGTCTGGATGTTATTGAGGATGAAATAACAGGTTTGATCTGAAACTTTGAATAAACATTGTTTAAATGAAAAGGTTTAAAAGTGGCATTAAATGAGACCTGGTTGGTTCAAATCTATAAAAGTTTGGAGTATGTTATTTGAGTAACTGAATGTTTGGCTTAAAAAGCACAAAGGTATTGGTAATATGTTCTTACTTGTTCATATATCTGTTATGTATATGAAAAGTTGTTTTACATAAAGTTTGGGTGATATTCACCCTGCAATAACATAAAAAGGGTAACTCACTAGACCTTTCGGTCTAACCCTCGTTTTGTGATTTTAAATATGTATTGCAGGAGGTTCAGACGGCAAAGGGAATGGAAAATTTGGCTATATTATGTATACTTTTGTTAGCTGAACGTGGAATAGTACAAGGATTGTATTTTGAAATTTTGGACCACGTAGTCTGTATTGATAAATTCTTGTAGTAAGGGACCTATGTGGTATATAAACATGTATTTCTTGTGTATGAAGTATATGTTACATGCAATCCGTGGGATGGGGTGTTACAGACACTCAGGAAAAACTTGAGATGTTCCTTCAGTTGCCAAAACCAAACTTCACACAGGCAACTTAAAACCGGTCATTGATAGATGAAGTGGATGTCGGCGTTGTAACACCCCAAACTTCCACATTTGTATCTAACATGTACTTCATATAAAAGAAATACAATTTACAAGGCAAAGGTCCCACTAGTACAAGGGGGATGAATACAAACACAGTAAACTTTTTAAATTTAAAATATATATTAATAAAGAAGGATCAATACAGATTTTACAAGATTGTATACGGAATCAGATAAGGTACATATAGCATATCTAAATAATCTAAGTTACATACAAATGATCTTAGCAAACAGAAAAGATTTGTTGTTTAAGACTAAGAAGAAAATGTGTTCTTTCTGGGTAAGAACTATTTAGAATACTAGAAAAGGGTTCTAACTTGCTTGAAGATAAGTGTAAGTGTTCTTAGATGTGTGTGTGTTCTTTCACGTATGCACGTAAGAATTAGGGTTAGAGTTTTTTTGCATGAAGATAGCACACATCTACTTACACCAATTGCATTAAATGCACATTTAATGCAATGCAGTAGGGTTTGAACACGCGTCAAGCCTTTAGAGGAAGACTTGTCCTTCGCTATAGTGAATAGTACAAAAGCCCATTCATGAGCAGACATCCTTTCATGGAGTTGATGGGTAATAGAGTCAACTAATCGGCTCCATACCGTAGTATACTCTAGAAAGGGTACGGGTTTGTCCTTTGTGTGTGGAATGTAAGACAAAAACAATCTCGCACAACAAGCTTCATTTGATTGTTGAATGTTGGAATAACCCTGAAGGTCTCTTCAGCATTCGCTGAGGCTTGGGCAGTCTTTACACATATTTTGACCAGGTTGTAATCACTAAATGCCGCTTCAGATCACGAACGTGCTAGTCTCTAATCTTCAGTTTTAGTCATTGACTTTTACTGAAGGTTCTTTGGTGTGAGTTTTATTTTCTTGAAGTATCGCTGTTGCTGATGGATTTACAATACATGTCTCAACGATCACTGAACAGACTCAGTGATGATCGCTGGAACTAAAAGATAGAAACAACAATACTTTGTATAAGGTAAAAAAGATTATCATCAAATCACTAAGAGAGAGGATCAACAATCTCCCCCTATTTAATGATAACAAAGAAACATAAAAAAAGTTGCCTTATCAAATAGCAGTAAGGAAAAGTTACATATAAAATACATGTCCTTTTTAACTGTTTTGGGATCTTTTTTATTGAGTCAGTTTTTACTTAGTAAATTTTCTTAAGTTACAACTTTAAGAAAAAAATAAAAGATGGGAAACTGAAACTGAAAGCATGTTCACTAACTTATAGATTGTCAGTGAATGTAAGAGAAACACTGGAACTCATAGACATGTGTCCCTATTACTCTTTTCTGGGATCTTTTTTAGTGATGCAAATGAAACACTTATATTAATTTCAAAAGGAAATATTACAAGTAGTCCAGTCCATGTCTTAGACTTACAATATATAAGTTTGAACACTGAAAGTCGGCATAGAGTACAAAAGATATTTAGAGAATGGACAAATTACAAAGGAAATAACTAATCTAAGTTGTTCAGGTACATTTTCTCTAAGCTCCTTTCGACGTGAAACTCCCTTCTGATCTTGCGGTCCATCATCTGACCTCTGAAGTTATTATCTAGCCAGAACCTGAGGTATCTGAGATGTTCCATTGGGCATAGATGTAACTCAGACATTCTTTGGAATCTGACTTCGCCATCATAGTTAAGAAATATAAGTCCTAACTTAGGCTTCACATGTACAGTGTTGGGTATGTAAGGACCCTTCGCTGGTAGTGATAAGTTCAACATTGAAATGTCAGGCTTCTTCAAAGCCTTCAGGACTTCATGTAAGCAGAACTTTGTTTCATGTTCGTTCTTCAGGGATGGTCCGTCATTAGGACTTGAAGGTCTTTTTCTTCTTCCACCTTTCTTCGGAGTTAGCTTCTCAAAGACTGCGACATACATGGACTTCTTCCCGATCTGCTTGAGATTTTGAGCGCTGAATGTCTTGGAGGATCTCCAGCCATTCACTGTAGCCGTACTCACCTAGGTAGGAAGAATACTCGGTGACCGCCTCAAGGTTGTCCCTGGTGATGAGCACAGATATCAGCAACCCACCGTCTTTTGTCCGTCTGCTGATGCTGACATTTGAAATAGGATGAGGGCTGATTCTATTTTGAAGGCATTCTTCTCTCCAGCGTCTGTCACGATCGACCAGCTTCAGGTTCTTTTCACATACAGCCTTTGCAATAGAGAGAAGCTTAGCTTGGGCCTAGACAACGTTCATCGTCTTTTTGGATTTTTTCTTTGGAAGAACTTTGGCAGCTAGAGACTTGGCCAGCATTAAGCTGTCCTCAGTCTGTTTTCTTTGAAGTTCTAGTTCTTCCTCGGCCTTGAAAGCCTCGAGTCTTTCAGCTTCGGTCAGGAAGTCGAACTCACCATATTTAGAGGTACAAAGAGGAATTTTGCCTCTAGTTTGGTCGAGTGACTCTCGGAGCTGCGTCATCTGCTGGTCGGTGGGAGCGCTGGGGGTTGGGTTCTCAAGGACCTGTTCCTCTAGTCGACCATAGGTAGTTGAGTGGATGGAGAGTTGGTACATAGATGTTATGGTGATTTGGCTAGAGGACTCGTCATATACTAGTTCAAGGGATTTGAAAAGTACCTTGAGATTCCCTTCTTTAGCAACACCTTTGCCTTTAGACTTGGTGTTCTGGTGCATTTCTTGAGTGGCCTCATTGTCCCTTTGCCCTCCCTGGGATGCGGGATCTTTGAGGGCGACACCTTTTGTGGCACCAACAGGTCTCTAGTACTGAATTGTGAAGTCGTCTTCATCGTCGTCTTCATCATCATCGTCGTCCAGGTCACTGCTAGAGTCAAGAAGGTCGGGAGACTCACCATCTTCATCGTCATCCCCTTCATCGTCTTCTTCCACATCACCAGCATCAGCTATAGAGGTGATGGGAAGGTCATCGTCGCGAGCTTCAGCATCAGCTCGGACATCATCAACTTCCTCAGCTGCAGGAGCTTCAAAAAGGTTGGGATTTCATTAACAACCTTAGCTTCACCTTCAGCTTCATCGATTGTTGGAGCAGCCAGTTCAGGGGTGGAAGCAACATCGGAGGTTCCAGGGTCCAGCGTCAGACCTTATCTCCCTCTCTTTGGAGCAGAGAGTTGGTCGATATTCTGGATTTGGAGCACCATCATTTCCTCTAGTCGCGTCAGAGCGTTGGCTAGGCTAATTGCTGCTTCATGCGCTTCGTTCAATTGGGAGCGGTCATCACTGGTGAATGAAGGTTCAAGCGCTGGAACTAGTCGATGGATAGCATCCAAAATTTACTGCATCAGCTCCGAAAGCTGGACAAGTTGGGAGTTTGGTTCATCGACCTTGCTTCTTAAATCAGCGATGGACTTAGCTTTGGCTTGAACTACCACTTGTAGATTTGAGAGCTGGTCGTTGACCTATTCAATTTCAGCCTTGATGACTGAGAGGTCAGCAGTGAGTTCGTCCCTTCGAGATATGTCTTCATAGACCTCGTCCATCTTGATGAAGACCGTGTTGACAACAAGGAGAAGCAGCTTCACGTCCTCAGCTATGTCGTATGCTTCTTCCATGGCTGGTTCCTCAAAAAGACCTGAAAAGAAGTTAGAGTGAGCATAAGGAAGCTCAAGGTTAGTAGAATTGAACGGGTAGGAAGATGGAGTACCTAAGGGGTCTTAAGCGTTATCTGAGGGATTAACGCTGGTGCACTCCATGGTGCATTCGTGAGGATAAGCACCAGTTTTCTAAGGAGCTTCGAGAGGAGCAACCTCAGGTCTAGTGGTGGATGTCTCCTCATCAGGGAGGACAGTCGCTGATGACTCATAGACACGTGTAGAGACCAAGGAAGGAGGGGAGGAGAAGATGGTTAAGACTGAAGGAAATGGGTGTTCAGCAGTAGCGATGCTGATATTCTCACCTTTAGTGATTTGGGTCACTGAAGCAGTTGGGTGAGGAGCCACATGTACGACAGTGATTTCAGATATCACTAAAAAGCTAGCAAGGCTAACTGAAATTGCCGCGGGGTAAGGCTTGTTTCAATAGCTGAGACCTTTTGAGAGGTCACAGGAGGAATTGAAGACTATTGCACCACAGAAGAGAGTGCAACATCTACATCCTTTAACTTGTGATCCAAAATCCTGGATCCAAGCTTGCAAATAGGAAGGTTATCTTCCTTGGAATATTTGTCTCCAAAGATCTTGGCGAATACCATCGATAGGAAGCGAGTGTAAGGAACTACTTTCTCCCTCTGACGCTTGTTCAGCTTCAGCGCCAGGTCCTCGAAGATCACCGCAACAAAGTTGATGGGTCGGCGGTGGATGACTGACATGCCGATAGTAAGAGCGACCCTGGATGCCTGATCCTAACCACCCGTCTTTCCACCCATACTCTAGATGAAGTGCGAAAAGAGAAACTGCCACACCGCATACATGTGGTTCTTCTCTATCTTCGATAGCGATTTGAGATCCTCGCTGGAGTCTTTCTTCATTGGCCATTGGTAGCCAATATCATCAAGGCATTTGATGATGTCTTCAGTCGAAAGGTCGCTGGCGAATGGACCCTTGGGGAAATGAAGAGCATGCCTGATAATGGTCATGCCAAAACTCATAGTCATCCTTGTGAAGGTGAAGGATATTTTCTCCACATGTTGACCGTTTTTTTTGCTTCTTTTTAGCGGTCATCCAGAATTGTTGAAGGGCCTCCCTTACCATAACAGGTTTATGGTTGAGAGCATAGGCGATGGAGGGACATCCTGAGGAAAGCAACAGTGTCCTCGTAAATGGTTTTGTTGGTAGGAATATCCAACAAGGCAGTGTGGTTGTTAGCCTTGAATGAAACATCTTCAATGGAGAAGTTCACATTTTTGGCAGCCATTGTCTGTTATAGTTTAAGAGATAAGAAATAACAATTTATATTAGTCCAAGATTTGAATGTGATCTTTTTAAGTTTTAGCACAATAAAACTTCTTTTGAAAAATTCACAAAGAGGATATTAGGGTTTTTCAAGAAGAATAGTGTGTTTGAAACTTTTGATTATAACCAAGAATAATAATGTGTTATTAATCTTTCTATTTATTTTTAAGAGAACAAGGTTCTTAAAAGATCAAACAACAGTTTCATAAGAAGAAAAAGAACAGTTCAAAGTTTAAGAATAAGTTATCAACCTTAGAGATTTTGGAGAAAAAGGTCGAAGGATTCGAGCGTTCTTCGAGAGTTCTTGCTTGCAAGTTCTTTTTGGCAGAGGTTCGTCAAAAGATTTTGAAAGMATAAAGAAAATATGAGGGAAGAGATCTCATATTTATAGGTAGGAGGAGAGAGAAAATAAATAGGAGAGAGGAAAATACGACTGTTAAGAAAATGCCATGATGAAAAATATGGCACGATCTCATCCATGATTGGATGGAAGTTGTAGGAGGTCGTGTGTGTCAGACCTTTTTGCGCGTCTCAAAGTGATTCGTATTGGTACCAGAAAATGTCATCATTAAGACGGTTCACTAACTATTTCTTTTAAAACGAAAAGGTTTTAAGAAATTTAAAGAGTCACATTGAGTGATAAGAGAATTACTGAATAAAAACCTTTTAAAAAATTTGATCACTTAAGAAGAAAAGCTTCAGTGATTTTTTTTAAGAAAGAAAAATATCTTAGAATAATATATTTTTATAAAAGTGTCAGTGATAAGAGAATCACTAAATCTAACTTCTAAAAACATTTGAATCACTGAAGGCAGAAAGGTTCAGTAATCATTTTGATTTAAAGAAAAGACAAGTATAAAAGAGATATACTTACTTAAAAATGTTCAACGATAGAAAGAATGACTGAAACAAACTTTTAAAACGTTTTGATCACTGAAGAAGGAAATGTTTAATGATAGTTTTAAGTTTTAAAGAAGAAGAATGAGTATACATACCTTAGAGAGAATAGATTCATTTACTCAAGAGTTCAATGATAGAGATAGAGCATTGAATCATTTCATTTACTGATTGAAGCGTATAGTTGAAGAAAATTATTCTTCACCATTTAACATCCCCAGTTCGCTAATCAAGACGTTAAATCTTGTCTCATCAAGAGGCTTTGTGAAAGGTCAGCGAGCTGGTAATCAGTGGGAACAAAGTGAAGTTCAATATCACCATTCATAACATAATATCTGATAAAATGATATCTGATCTCTATATGTTTGGTTTTGGAGTGAAGTACAGGTTTGTTTGCAATTGCAATAGCACTAGTGCTATCACCATAGACAGGGATCTTTGAGAACTGAAGATCGTAGTCGTTCAGCTGGTTTTTCATCCAAAAGACTTGGGCACAACAACTTCCAGCGGCTATGTAATCAACTTCAGCGGTTGATGTAGACACTGAGTTTTGCTTCTTACTTGTCCAGCTCACCAACTTTCCACATAGAAGCTGACAGCCTCAAGTGGTGCTTTTTCTATCGATCTTGCAACCTGCAAAATCACTATCTGAATAATCTATTTGGTCAAAAACTGAACCCTTAGGGTACCAGAGACCCAAGTTAGGAGTTCCCTTCAGGTATCTGAAAAAGCATTTACAGCGATCAGATTGAATTTCTTAGGTTCAAATTGATATCTTGCACATAAGCAAGTAGAATACATGATATCTGGTCGACTAGCTGTGAGATACAGCAGAGAGCCGATCAATCCTCTATAAACAGTTACGTTTACAGGCTTCCATTTAGATCCTTGTTGAGAGAGAGTGGAGGAGCCATAGGACTCTTCATATATGAGTTCTTAGAGAGATCAAACTTTTTCAACATGTCACAGACATACTTACTCTGATTGATAAAGATACCTTTACCTAAAAAGAATGTTAGTTCTCCCATCACACTCATCTGGTATTCTTTATTCATACGATCAGCGAATAAAAAACATAAAGAAGGATTAGTGGAACAAAAAATAATATCATCGACATATATTTGGACTAGAATGATATGACCTTTAACATTCTTAAGAAATAAGGTTTGGTCAATCTTTCCTCGGACGAATTTCTTAGAGATGAGAAATGAGGAGAGGGTATCATACCTAGCACAGGGAGCCTATTTTAACCCATAAAGAGCTTTATCCAAATGATAGACGTGGTTTGGATACGTAGGATCAAGAAACCTTGGAGGTTGTTCAACATAAACTTTCTCTTGAATTTTCCATTTAGGAAAGCACTCTTTACATCCATTTGGTAGAATTTGAAGTCTCTATGGGCAGCAAAGGCTAGAAAGAGTCGAATTGCTTCGAGTCAAGACACTGGTGCGAAAGTCTCCTCATAATCGATCCTTTCTTCTTGTCTATGACCCTGAGCAACAAGTCGAGCCTTGTTACGGGTTACCACACCTTCTTTATCTAACTTGTTGCAATAGACCCATTTGGTTCTTATCACTGTCTTGTCAGATGTACGTGGGACAAGGTATCTGTTGGATCTGAATTCAACTTTGGTATTGATCTAATACTCTAAATAARCTCTAAAACAATTGAAGTGCAGCGAAAATATTAATAAGAGCAAAACAGAGTGAGTAAGTGATTAGAATTTCTAAACACAMCAAGAACACACAGTCTCAACGAAGAAGATGAATGCAAGAAAATTGCTCCAAAGGTTTTCAAACAATTTAATTGAAAATTTTGACAATTACAATACTGGAAGCTCACAGTTTACAAAGGCCCTATCCGCTATYTATACTAGTTCCTAACGACCTTAGAGACTAGATCTTGACACGTGTCTTCATCTAAGTCGTCCAAAGAAAGTCGATTAAGCCCTAGTCACGTGAGAAGCACATGCGGCTAACTACCTTCGAAAACTGTTAGAAAAAAACTTCATAGAAGACGAAAACCGCAGACCCTCTGTGAGCCATCTTAGAGGCTCTGTTGTAAATGACTTGTGTGTTCTTTTGTCAGAGGACTATTTTCCAGAACCTCTATGAGACGCATCAGAGGTTCTGCCACTCTTCACTTGCTCGATCATACGGCTTCTGTCACTAGTCCTCTGTTGTCCTCTGTGGAGTTAACCTTCTGTCAACTCTTACAATATACTTTTTCTATACTTTTACAAGATATGAATAATGGAGCTAACAATCTCCCCCTAAGTATTGACAAAGTAATTGTAGACAGTTGGGTGCAAGATTTGACTTAAGGAAAAATACAAGAGGAGATTAATCTCATCCTCTGCAAAAATTTACATTACTAAAAGAAGTAAAATGGGTCTGTTCTTTGGAGCTAAATGGGTCTGTTCTTTGGAGGAGTAATCTTTAGCTCTGGCTGGGCCAACCTTATAGTAATATCGAAGTCTTTCTGGCTGTAGAATTTGACTTGGGCACGCATCACCTCTATCAGCCTTTTGAGAGAAATCGAGTAGCTTGACCTCCTCTCCATGTACTTGTTCAGGATCTTGTGCAAGAAGATTAGATCAAATATGCACAGATTGTGGAGGTCAGCATCTGTAAAAGTGTAGAAGTTGCCATCATCCCTCTTCACCGTATATTGAGTGTACAACATGGTCTTCTTCAGCATGGTGCACGGAGAGATGGTTTCTAGTGAGCGAATAACGTGCTCTGAGAAGACTTGCACTGGTGGCTTGGTGAGTTTAGAGAAGTGAAACTTTGCTTCGACATAGGACATGCCAGTTAGCTTTGGATTGTATGGGGGCTCTGTGTCCGTGGATGAGTAACGCCACCGCAAAATTTCTTCGACAGTGGTTCGGGCTCTGTACGCATCCTCTGCGTAGGAATCTTGTTCATCGAATCAATAATTTCAGAGACCCTCCCCACTTTGACAGACGCTGGCATTCTGGTGTCTTCTTCAAGTATTGGCCTCTGGGTAGACCCCTCTGGTAGGATTGGCTTGACTGTTCCTAACAGAGCGTCGAACGTACCCGTGGACGTCTCTTCAGGTATCTTGGCTAGTTTGGAAGAGCCTTCTCCGACTTTGGGGATGGGAGCTCTDCCTWKCTTCATCYGAGCCTCTGCCAGAGAAGCCTTGAGGGCTTGAACCAGATCAGGGTTGTCATATTCATCTTCATTAATCTCCTCCAATGTCTCAGAGCTAGACCCTTTCTTTGGCGACGCCTCTACCACTTTACCCTTGCCTTTCCCCGTAGGCTCTGGAGATTTTTCTTTGGAGAATAAGGCTGCAGGATAATCCACTATTTTCAGTGGTTTGGCAGAGGTTGATTTCTTTGGCTCTGTCTTCTTCTCCTCCTCATGACGATCAAGGTCATTGCCTCCCTAATCATCATGGATTTGAGTAGCCTCTGCCTTGCACGAGGTGAGGGGAGCCTTCTTCAAGCGCCTGAGTACTCTGGAGGCCGCCTTCTCCATTTTCTCTATTACCATTTCAGCATTCAGAGTGGCGGTGTTGATATCAATCTCTGTGGCCCATTTCATGGTAGAGATGCAACGATAGATTTCATTTCATAATGAGTGACCTTCTGTGACGAGTTGCTTCTTGCAGTCTCTGATGGATTCGTTAGTAGCTCGGGCCTCTTTGAGAAGATGGTTGTGGTGTTTCTGCACGGTCTCTCCGAGGGCCTCAACCATTGCGTCTAGCTCCCTGCGAGTGGCTAGATGGTTAATGTTAGCCCTGGAGGATGAGGAGTCGATGCCAAAAGTGATCGCAGAGGAGAACATCTCTTTGATTTCATCCTTGAAGGCGAAGTAGTTCGTGTAGCCGGTGGAAATCATGTCTGCAGCATATTGGGCGACGACCTCTGTCAGTTCTATCTTGAGTGTGTTGATGGAAGAAGGATTGAGAGACAGTGCGCCGAAGGCTTCTGTGAGATCAGCCTTGTTGAGGACAGAGCTCTGAAGGGCTGATAAGGCCGCCTTGAGTTCAGAAGTTGTAGAAGTCAACTCCTTCAGAGCCTCTGTGAGAGGTGTAAGTACCTCTGTTGTCGGAGCGGAGGAGAACAAGCTTTTCAACTCATCTAACCTCTTGAGTAACTCTGTGGCAAAGGTTTTGAAGCTCCTCCTTTGTCGCATAGGCAATCGGGGAACCTAGATCACCAACACATGATGACCTAGTAGCCTTGGAGTGTAAGGCGCCCTCAGTGACTGATTTGGCGTTGTCATCTCGGGGACTTCCACCAGATCCTCGGACATCCCCAATTGGAGAGCCTACCGGTGTTTTGTCGATTTCATGCCTAATAGGTTCAAAGTCTAACTTGGCAGAGGGATCGAGTGGAGACTTTGGGCATTCTAGACCTGCAGCCTCGGTGATTCTCTCGCATGCCTCTGAAGCATGACTGGGTGGTTCACTCACGTGTGGAAGGGCAACGGATGCCTCCCTCTCTTGGTAGTGTCGAGTCCTTGGGCGAACGGACTCTTATGATAAAACTACCATCCTTTTGAGAGGATGATGGAGTAGAATAGGGTTCCTGGTTTGTGCATTCGACAGAGGACGAAAGAATGTCCTCTGCGAGGTTGGTTGGTTCAGGGTTCAGTGTGTGCGTGCTTTCTTCAATAGGGGTTCCCTCTAGAACAGGGTCCCTAGCCATGTGGGTTGCACTGGGAGGGGGGCTTGGATGTGTRCCTTCGGCATCTTTTTCACCCTCTTCTAACTCCACTTCTTCCTCTTCATTGTCTAGTACGACTTCTGTCCCCAAATCTACCACCTCTGTGGGCGCTGTAAAACTCTGTTGAAGATTGAAGATTATATCTTGGATTTGCTCAGTGGGAGACTCTTCTCAAATAGCCTTGCGCAACCTTCTGCGCTTAGGTACAGCCTCTGCTGGGCCTTCTTGAATCTCGGCCTCTGTGACCTCAACCTCTGTGGGTTGGGCCTTCTTTGATTTCTTCTTTTTGGGTTTTGGCAGAGGACTGTTTGGACCCTCTTCTGCTACGGGTCTCTTTTTCCCTTTCTTTTTCTCAGAAGGATCAACATCCTTGTGAGTCTTCTTAGACTTCTTTGGCCTTCTTGGGGGACTACTAACTACTCTCGGTCCTTCCTCACTCAGCTCCCTTGCCTCTGTAGGCTCCTCCAATCTTCCCTCAATTCTCATTTTGTGCACTCTCTCACCTATGGGGATACCTATTCGTGGAGGGGTTTTAGGGACCGGCTCTGGCCTCCTGTATCCACGTCTATAAGCCTTCCTATCTCCCTTGCTAAGGTACTTGAGCATAGCTTTTGATAATGGCCTCGGGCTTCTGTAGCCTAGCTCATGCTCTATAGGATGAAACTCCTTCATTGGGTATAAACGAGCATTCGACTCTGCAGAGGGCAGTTTCTCTGCAATCATGTCTCCAAAGACCAAGCCGAA
>NW_020201057.1:0-1379 GCF_001531365.2 Cynara cardunculus var. scolymus | reverse complement strand
AGCACATTTCTTCTTGATTAGGCCCACCATATCATCAAAGATGAGTTGCGCGTAATCTAGGGGCAAGTTGAAGTATATTCCATAGACTATGGAGAGCATGGCATGAGATGCTTGATCGTGGCTGCCGACCTTCCCCGTTAAACAACAATTAATGATCGAAAACAGAGTATTCCACATAAGAGGAAGGCCCTTCCTCTTGAATTCAGTCCGTTTGATGATTTTCGTCTTTGCCGTATATGAGTGGAATTCGAGAAATTCGATCAATTCCGTATCTGATGGAGTTGGTGTGAAGACATCCAAATTAAGAACATCCAGTGTAGGTAGGTGCAGGTAGGGTCTCGACGTTCGTCTCCATTGGTACGAGGGATTTGATTATTGGGTGTGAAGCATAGCCCACTATGCTTAATCCAGCACCTTTCAGGGTGCAGATGTACGAACTGAGTAGAAATTGGGTGAGATAGGTTTTAGGGGTTGGTTTTGTTGCGGTGAGTGCGTAATAGATGGGGTGATTGCGAAGGTTCTCCAGTAGTGGATAAGTGTGTTCCGGGAAGCCATTTGGAGATGGAGCGAAGTAGTAGTTGTTAGGTTTCTTTACCAGCATCACTTTCTCATATCGATTCTGAAAAATGATATGGCATGAGTGGTCAGTGCCTGAGATTGGTTCACTTCATTAYTGCTTGGGTTGTTTTCGGATTGAGCGGAGGTGGATGCTAAGCTTGAAGACATATTTGCAGGTTGCCGGAAAGCTTGAGATTTTGCTGGAGGATTCGTTGGAGTATTTAGAGAGGTGAAGGGGTATACGATGGGGGGAAGAGTATTTATAGTAAAGAAATTTGAATGTGAACCGTTTATTTGGCGATATACCGTGATGAGTGGCTTATGGGAAAGATGAATCAAAATATGTCACATGTTTTTGGGAAGACGCACGATTGATGACGTGCACCCTCGTTTTTGACATGCACGTGGTCAACTTTAACCCTTATCCACAGAACCACATGCACCATATCAATAATAGAAAACTATAGAAGTGAGTTTTGTCAGAAGCCTAAGGGTAACAGAGCCTCTGTGATATGTGCGGGACCTTCTAACATGTTACACCTTTGTATACCTAAACGGTTTGAAAATCCTCAGAGAGATGAGCACTTGCTCAGTTCAGACCCATAGAGCCTCTGATAGAAGCGCCAGAGGTTCGAATGAGCTGACCTCTGAGATCAAGATACTTCAAAAATTTTGGCACCTTCTGAGGTTTTATTTTCAATTAAAAAATTCCCCCTTGAAGCCAGCTTCCATGGCTCCCCCTCAAACCTTGCATGTCTCTGCGAGGTAAACCTACTAACTAAAAAAACAAGTGAAGGTTAACCAAGAAGTAAAACCTTATA
>NW_020201056.1:56065-82830 GCF_001531365.2 Cynara cardunculus var. scolymus | reverse complement strand
AGATGCATTAAGTCGAAAAGTATATGGTGGATCTTTGTGTTATGTTATCACTCACATGACGGGAAGGTCGACTCTATTTGATGATTTACAACAGTGGCAACTTGAGGSTTTGAAACCTGAGCATATTAAGCCAGAACGAATGGTAAGCTATGTTGATTCCTTATTTGAGGACAATCGTGGTCTGAAGGTCTTTAAGACCCGAATTTGGGTCCCTAGACTTGGTGGTTTACGAGAARTGATTTTAGCGGAGGCACATAAATCAAGATTATCCATCCACCCAGGATGTACTAAGATGTATCATGATTTACGGACAGATTATTGGTGGCCGGGAATGAAAACGGATATCGGGCGTTACGTTGAAAGATGCATCATATGTTTGAAAGTGAAAGCGGAGCACCAGAAGCCGTATGGGAGTCTTCAGCCTCTYGAGGTCCCCGTGTGGAAATGGGAGGAGCTAACTATGGATTTGGTCACYAAACTGCCAAAGACTTCTCGGCAACATGATAGCATATGGGTTATCGTTGACAGACTGACTAAATCAGCGTTATTCCTTCCTGTTCGAGAATCTTACCCCATGGATCGCTTGGCTCAGTTGTATGTAGACGAAGTTGTTGCTCGACATGGAGTGCCTATGAAAGTTATCTCTGATCGGGATGATAGAGTATTTCACAATCATAGTCTTTAATGAGCTCCATAGCACGTTGTTGTCGCATATTAAGTGTCTGTTGGTCGAACAAATACTTCAAACTCTTGTGATCGGTGTAGAGTTGGCATTTTGTGCCATAAAGATAATGTCGCCACAACTTTAGAGCGAATACTACAGCCGCCAACTCAAGATCATGAGTGGGGTAATTCTTTTCGTATTCCTTCAACTGACGTGATGCATAAGTGATAACCTTTCCTTTCTGCATCAATACACAACCAAGTCCCAATCGTGAGGCATCACTATAGACAACAAAACCCTCACTACCCTCAGGTAAGGCAAGAACTGGTGCGTGCGTCAAACAATCTTTCAAAGTCTGAAATGCCTTCTCTTGGTCTTTGGTACACGCAAACTTTACATCTTTGCGGGTAAGATAAGTGAGAGGGACAACAATCTTAGAGAAATCCCAAATGAAACRTCGATAATATCCCGCTAGCCCGAGAAAACTCCGAATCTCTGATGCATTCTTGGGTTGTTCCCATTTTTGTACTGCTTCAATCTTTGCAGGATCCACAGAGATACCATCATCGGATACAGTATGTCCCAAGAATTGTATCTGACGTAGCCAAAATTCACATTTTGAAAATTTAGCATAAAGCCGCTCTTTTCTTAACAACTCCARCATTTGTYGAAGGTGTGYKGCGTGATCGGTCTCAGACTTCGAGTACACAAGAATGTCATCAATGAATACAATCACAGACTTATCAAGCATCGGACGACATACTCGATTCATTAAGTCCATAAATACAGCTGGGCATTTGTGAGACCGAAAGGCATCACCAGAAATTCATAATGCCCATATCTCGTACGAAAAGCAGTCTTAGGTACATCCTCCTCCCGTACTTTTAGTTGGTGATAACCTGATCTGAGATCAATCTTGGAGAAGAACCTTGCACCTTGAAGCTGATCAAACAAATCATCAATATGAGGTAACGGATACTTATTCTTAATTGTTACCTTATTCAGCTCACGGTAATCGATGCACATCCGAAAAGATCCGTCTTTCTTCTTGACAAATAATACCGGAGCACCCCAAGGTGAAGATCCTGGGACCAGATCGTAGATCAATCTTGGAAAAATATACCGCTCCTTGAAGTTGATCAAACAGATCATCGATTCTAGAGAGAGGGTATCTGTTCTTGATGGTCAACTTATTAAGTTCCCTATAATCAATGCACATTCGCATTGACCCATCTTTCTTTTTAACGAAYAKAAYYGGTGCACCCCATGGTGAGTAACTTGGTCTTATAAATCCCCTATCTAATAACTCCTGGAGTTGATTCGACATTTCTTGCATCTCTGATGGTGCCAAGCGATATGACGCCTTTGCCATTGGGGCAGCTCTAGGAATTAAGTTGATACCGAATTCGACTTGTCTTTGCGGGGGTAGTCCTGGTAAATCCTCAGGATATACGTCAGAAAACTCCCGAACTACTGGGAAATTCTCGATACTTTTCTCCTTGACCTTCCCATCAATCACATGTGCCAGAAATGCAGCGCAATTCTTCTTCATGTACCTTCGCATCTTCATAAAAGATACTATCTTAATTTTCCATTCCGACTTGTCTCCTTGAATCACAATTGGGTCATTCCCATCTTGAGAAATCTGGCTAGTCTTCTCTGAACAAACAATCTCAGCTTGATTTTTGGATAGCCAATCCATGCCAATAACTATGTCAGAACTTCCTAATTCAATCGGTATAAGGTCTATGCTGAAATTCTTATTGGCTAAACTTAGAGTTCAATCCTTAATTATGTCCTTAGCCTTAATTTCTTGGCCATTAGCAAACTCAATTACGTAAGCTTCTTCCAACCTTTTGAGGCCTTATGCTAATCTTAGGCTCAAAGTCTAGTGCTACAAAACTCCTATCTGCTCCTGAATCAAATAAAATTGATGCAAATTCATTATTCAGAAGAAACGTACCTGAAACCACATTGTGATCATATCTATCTTCTATGGCTCCGATCTCAAACGCTCTGCCCCGTGCCTGGCCCTCTGGGTTTCCTTGACTGGTTGGTCGGGCTTGACTTGCATTTGTTCCTTGTTTCCTCCTTGGGCATACATTCTGCATATGTTATGGGCTCCCACATTCGAAGAATAATCGCCTTCGGCAGTCCTTTGCTGTATGACCCCCTAGGTGGCATCTTTGACAAAAGATGCAATTCCCCCGATGTGGATATTTGCATCTATTACACATAGTCGCGCCTCCTTGAGTTACCGCCTGAGTTTGTACCCCAAAATTTCCTATTACCCTCCTATTCTTGTCATACTTTCCCCCGGACGTTCGATTACCATGCTCCTCCATCTTTCTTTTGCCCTTGGCAAATTCTCCTGACAGAATCGCATTATTCGTGAGTTTGGTGGCAATGTCTATTGCCTYYTGAAGAGTCTTTGGATTTGCCGAGGTAATGTTTCCTCTAATCTCTGGGGACAATCCCCAAATATACCTCTCGATGCGGACTTCCTCCGGTGTCACTAAATTAGGTACTAAATTCGCCAACTCATGGAATCGAGCTGCATAAGAAGCTATATTTTCTCCTTTCATTTCATGATTCCATAACTCCATTTCTAACTTCTGGAGTTCGCTTCTTGGGCAGTATTCATCCTTTAGCAATTTCTTAAATTCTTCCCAAGAAAGTTGGTTAGCCGCTTCTCGGCCTCTGGTTTGCACTAATGTATTCCACCAGGTAAGTGCCCTTCCTTCCAACAGACACACCGCGTACTCTACTTTATTTCCTTCCGTACACTTACTAATGTGAAGAACAGACTCCATGCTTTCGAGCCATGATAATAATCCTACTGCTCCTTCGGTTCCGTTGATTTCTTTCGGGTTGCAATATCTAAAGGATTTATAAGTGCATTCTCTAGCCGCCCTCGGCTCTGGATTATTTGGTTGGTTTGCATTCATGCCAGCAGCCACTTGACTGACTATGTTGGAGAATGCTGCCAGAAGTTGTTCTGACACTAGTTGGGCAATCTCAGGATTTTCTCTCCTTGGCGGCATCTTTTAAACCTAAGTCAAAAGGGAATTCGTCATTTTTATGGCATAACAAGGGTGATAGCTTTCAGGCGTTTAAATTATGCCAAGAGTGTTCATCGCATGGATATTATTCAAGCATTTACATAATCAGATTAAATTAATCTTATGCACACCATGACTTGACATAAATAAGCATTTCCCAAAAAGACATTATGCATTCAAAGATGTTCACAGTCACACAAGACAGGATAGTGAGTTTGAGTTTCTACGCAAAAGAGTGGGCATCCTACCACTAATCTTTCTTCTAAAACAACATTCATCCTATCACTATTCCCAAAATTAGCATCATCACTCCACTAACTACCAACCTTCTGTACAACCTCCTTATTTCCCGCCTTGCTATAGCGTCGACATCCGTGTTCCTCAACAGGTGCTGATGGTGTGCTTCCATCACATCGGACAGGTTGTTTAGGATGTGGTGATGATATCCCAGCCGGGTCTGGTGCACTTGTGTATCGGATGCAATTCTACTTACCCATTCTCTTTCAGCCGGATTCATGCCCTAGGTCCATGACGCAGGTACCCCGGTCACCACTTGACTTATCCTGCTCCCCAATTGTGGTCGAGATGTCTCTCCTATGACCCTAACAGAGTCTTCAAATGCCACACGTTGCGGCAGTGGAACGCTCTTCCTTGGTGTGACTCTTATCCTTGAGCCATGATAAGTTCGTGGTGGAACGGGTGCTGGCTCCGATGGGGGTAGGAAAGATGCTTGTGGAGAGGCAGATGCTCCACTTGTCGTAGTGTCCTGCTCGTATGGGTCTATCTCTTCATTATGGCTGAGTTTCTTCTAGAATGGCCAACTACGTAACCAGATTCATCGACTGAGTACTCACTAGAGTCGGATGACGCCATAGTGATCTGCGACATTAATAATCATAATTACTAATTACACCATCTTATAAATACTTAGAAATATAACCAAAGCTTCTGAACAAGGCTAAGAGTGGAAATCAAACTAGACTCTCAAAATATAAAACCTCTGGTTGTACTACCAGAGACTTTGGTTTCATGACCAGAGCCTCTGGTCTTCATGACCAGAGCTTCTGGTTCAACTAAAATCCTTAGGAAAGGATTTCTCATCCATCAGTCCTCTTGCAAACCAATGGAATTCTATTTTATCAACCGCTGGTTCAACATCCACACTTAGAATAATAATGGATTTTCATCCATCGATCCTCTGGTTTCTCATAATGCACTTACTAGAGCTTCTGGTTTCAAGACCAGAGTCTCTGGTTCAACTTCCATACTTAGAAAAACACTAAGTAACCTATCCATCGATCTCTGGTTTCCTTCTCAACAATGCTTCTGGTACATTTATAAACTAAAACAAATTTAAGGAATTTTCTATTCCATCGCCTCTGGTTCTTCTAACCAGAGCTTCTGGTACATCCAGGAACTCAAACAAATTTAAGGAATTCCTATTTCATCACCTTTGGTCCTTCTAACCAGAGCTTCTGATGCCACTTAAACACTTATAAATTTTATAGAATTTTATCCCATCGCCTCTGGTCCTTCTAACCAGAGCTTCTGGCCCAACATGGACACTTAACAAAATAAAGGTTTCTACCCATCATCTCTGGTCCTTCTAGGGCAATGGATATTCATAGTGAGTATAACACATAAAATCATGCTTTTCATAACAATTTCCTTACGGGAGCATATCTCTAGTACAACGTCTTCTTATTATATATAAGTTAAATACAATTGATCAGACTTTGTTTAATCAACATATAATAACGTGACCCGCTTTAAAATCATATGATTCTAAGTTACTTGAAAACCATTTTGAAATTTTTTGGTTATAGTCGATGGTTTGTAAAGAAAACCAGCGTTCTCTATAACTGAAGATCTGATACCAAATCTGTCACACCCCACTAAAGCGGAAACACGAGATGTAACAGGCAAGCAAATCACAACAACAATTAATAAATAACACTATTTAAATTTTTTTCAAAAATAAAACGAGTTCAACATCATAGCCAAATTTTTGACAACTACTTCTTTTACAAAAGCCTCCTTTGCGAACTTAATCAGTTTTCCACAAGTATGCTCCCAAAATACTTCATTTCTTACTTGTTACCTGAAAAACATGGAACAAAAAACGAGTCAACTACAAAGAGTTGGTGAGCTCACGAGTTTTCACATGCATAAAACAATTTAATGCACAAACCAAAAATTTGCAAACTTATGCAAATCTTTTGCACTTAATAAATGTAAATCTTTCACGATGTAAAAACTTGAGACGCTACTGAGCCTTACCTGACCAACTTGCTTCATTATTTTACGAACGATCAAAAGTAGCCCGTACACTTACTTAGGTCCCACAGTTCGTAGATGTAATAATTCAACGGTGGTCCAAATTACACATGATTAGACAAGAAAACATAGGTAGAGTGCACCCCTTTCTAGGTGGGACTGTCAACACAATAGCGGCTATCCACAATACCACGGCCCGGGGATGTACCCGAGTTAACAAGTAGCGTTTACGGATGGGGACTTTATTTGGAAAATATACTCCCAAGCACATCAATTTAGCATTTATTTCAAAGTGCAATAACAGTCAATATTTCATGACATAATAAACTTCACTAAACAGTTCCTTAGTCCAAAGGTTTCAAACAAATATTGACTACGCAGTTCCTTAGTCCAAAGGTTTCAAACAAAGATTGACTAAGCAGTTCCTTAGTCCAAAGATTTCAAACAAAGATTGACTAAGCAGTTCCTTAGCCCAATGGTTTCAAACAAGTAACATGCATAGTTTGCTTAATCTCATGCTTTTCCCCCAAAACAATAAACAAAGCATTAAAAGTGGGGGCGTGAGAACTCACTTGCAAATCGATGAATATCCGAGGGTTTGATGATGTCTCAAGAGCTAAACGTCCTGCCCTAACCTTCCTAAACTGTCCAGCGACCAGAAATTAGATTACCTAAAGGTTCTCGACAGAGATATAATCAAGTTATATCCTATGCAATGCCAATGAATTTTATGAATTAAAGTTGATATTAACTTTTCTAAAAATGTATATTTTGAAATTAAACCTTTCATACAAAAAGTTGTCATTTGGACAGAATATAAATTCTAAATCTGACATTTTTGTTTCACAAATAATAGCCAAAAAAGAACCTTCTATACCTCTTTTTATGACCAAATTTTATATCTACTATAAAAGGAAGTTAAACAGACGTTTTCCAAATTTCAAGAACTGAAGATAGATTTAGGGTAATCATCATTACCCTATCCTTTTGAGTGACACAACCTCCAATTCAGATTGCACACTCTTCGAGTGACAGTCATTTGGAGTCTAAACTCATCATTTTTCAGGATTTTAACACCATTTTCAGGCTATCAAATTAAGTTTAATCTCCAGAAAGAATAATTCCCGATTCCATTGAGTTTTGAGGAAGATAGAACAGATTAAAGATGCATGCAAGATTCTATCATACTTCAAATCATAACCTTACATGCTCAAACTTCGCATGCAATAGGTTTCCTCCTACTTCAGAGTTCAAAGAATAAGGATCATAGATTATTATCTTTTTTGAAGACATTTTCATGTCTTTGATGAATAATCTCCCCTCTTTTAATTCCCCAGGATTTTTAACTTCAAGATCAAGATGCGGGTTTAGGAAGACAAAAACTTGAGTTATTTTATAAAAAGGTGAGATAACTAGGATCATACCTTTTCTTGAAATCTTGAGTATTCTTCAAGATTGACAGAATTTTTAGAAGCTTGCTTGCGGGAATCGGCTGGAGGGTGATTTCTTTTAGAGAGAGGAAGAGTTTATATTGATAATACTTTGAAAATAAGAGTTTTCAAAAGATGAAGGGTATTTATATGAGGCTTTTTAAAGAGGAAATGAGCTGGCCTCTAAAGGCCCAAAACTAAATAAAAAAATTAAAAAAAAATTTATTTTCTTTAAATAATAATAAGCCCACCTTTTACTAAAAATCATTTGGACAAATAAATGAGACTTTTTTTATTTTAATTTAAAAGTTTATAATATCAACTTTATTTTATTTAGAGCATTTCAATAATATTTGGCATTACACAAGTTAGCTTTATCTGATCTCCCACCAAGGCGTGATCTTTCAAATAAGACTTGGGAGCTAATCTAGATAAATTCTAATAACTAAAACTAGATCCTAAAGAAATATTATTTCTAAATATAGGATCTATAATAAAATGCTAACCTGAGACTCCAAAATGAAAGAATGTCACACATCGAGTTCCGTCTATCCTCTCAGACAGGGATAGTCGATTTACATCGAAATTTTGGGAAAGTTTTCATAAAGCTTTTGTTTCTTAGATTCAGACAAGTACAACGTATCATCCACAAAATGATGGGCTGAGTGAAAGAACAATTTAAACTCTCGAATATATGTAAAGGGCTTGTGTTATATACTTCGGAGGATCGTGGGAGGGTCATCTACCGTTAACTGAATTTGCCTACAATAATAGTTATCACTACAGCATTCAAGTGGTACCGTATGAAGTTTTTTATGGTCGTAAGTGTAGAACGCCATTATGATGAATGAAATGGGTGAAAGACGATTTACATGGCCATAAATTTTTAAAGTAACTTTTGAGAAAATTGAACAGATTAGAGAAAAGATTAAAATAGATCAAGATCTCAAGAAGAGCTATGCCGACAGATGCCACAATCCAATTGAATTCCTTGTGGGAGATTATGTGATGCTGAAAGTCTCTCTATAGAAAGGGGTAGTCAGATTCTTTAAGAGATGTATGCTCAGTCAAATATATGTTGGGCCATTCAGAATTTGCAAGCGAGTCAGAATGGTTGCATATCAGTTAGAGCTACCTAAATAGCTTAGTTCGATCCATAACACTTTCCATGTGGAAGATCTGACTCTAGCAGTACCGCTACCAAATGTCAGACTAGACAGTAGGCTAATCTTTGTGGAAGCACCAGAAGCAATAATTGATCGGAAAACCAAGGTTCTATGGAATATAGAAATCAATCTGGTAAAAGTTCAGTCGCATTTTCACAAAGGCTCTGAGGCAACCTAGTAGTTAGAATCTGAAATGAGAACCGAATATCCATGGTTATTTGATTGATTGAATTATGGGAAAAAATTCTTTTAAGGGGTGGATAACTTGATAACTGGGTCTAGTTATCACCAGAGGTAGTTATTATATGATTATATGAGTATGTGATTAATTTGTTATAATTGATGTGGATACATGCTTACATGAGATTAATATGTAAGTGTGTGTGTGTGTGTATTTTCATGCATGTAATGGTGATAAAATATGCATGAATTATTGTATGCATGTGTATGCATGAAAGTGGAAAGTATGCATGGGATTTATGCATATGGTTTTATGAATATTTCATGTGCATGTATGTACATGCAGGTTTTTGCATGGGTGATGGTTTTGGTGTAGGAAAAAGGGATGATTTTTAAATCCTGCCTAAACTACCTTCTTCTTAAGGAAGGTATAAAAGGGAGGCTTCTTGGAGAGAAAAGGATTTTACTACTATTGTTGAAAAAGTTGATAGTGTGCATGAGAATTGTGCGTGTTACTTGCCTTATTTGGAAGATATAGTAGGAATCAAGTTTGATCCGTTTTTGCTATTTTCATCCTCAAAATCTAAATCTACAAAGGTGAGTGTTTGTCAAAAACAATCTTTGCATATGATTTGATACTGGTTTATATCTGTGAAATGACGATGTATTTTAGATACTGTATCTATTCTTGTTCATCTTCATTAACCGTATGAATCTTTTCACCAGACACTTGTTGTCCGAATTAGTATGTTAATGTCTAACTAATGGAATTGGTGTCCGTACATAGTGTTGTCCAATGAGGTCAAAGCCCGATCACTGTGTTGACCAATGAGAGATTGTACCCGGACACTATGATGTCTAGAGAGAAAGAGAGAGAGAGAGAGAGTCCGGAAATGATGATGTTATATTAAAAGGTTAAGGATCGTCCAGGTATGAGACTCCGGCTGAGTGTTGTCCAGATAGACTTGTCCAGATAGGCATTGTTCGGATGTGAGATAACTTGTTATGATTATTGTTGAAGTTGAGTTTTGATGAATGGGATTTTTCACAATTAACATATATTTATGTTTAATATGTTATATTGTAAAAAGGATTATATCTTTTAAAGTGGAAAATATAATGTTTCTACCAGACGTGGCGACGTAAGTCTATTCTGGTTAAAAACTATATATTTTGAGAAATGTTTCTTCCAAACGTCGTGACATAAGTCTGTTCTGGTTTGAAACTATATTTTGGGAAATGTTTCTTCTAGATGTTGCTACATAAGTTTGTTCTAGTTTGAAACCATATTTTCGGAAATGTTTCTTCTAGACGTGGTGACGTAAGTCTGTTCTAGAATGAAACTTTGTTTTAAGAGGTAGTTCCCCCAGACGTGGTGACATTTGTCTGTTCTGACTTGGAACTGGGTGTTGGGTAGTTCTAGATGTGGTTACGTAAGTCTGTTATGGTAAGGAACCCTGTTTTAAAGAAGAAATAAGGGTGACATATCAAGGAGTGGTGTACCTATGGTTATAAGGGTGGCAATTTCAGGTGTGGGTATTAATATATCTCTTGATATTATCACTAATCAGATATAATAATTTTAAATCACCATTTCTTTGTGATTAAAGATTTAGAGGCATTGTTTTCTTTAGAAATAATAACTTTGATCTAGTGCCTCAAACCCCGGCACGCATATGATTAAACCAAGAGGGAGAGGGAGCAGAGGAGGCACAAAGGCCTCTACCAGAGCAAGAGAGAGTAAGGAAGGAAATGGAAAGGGAGCAAAATAGGAAGAGGGCGGAGGCAAAGAAGCAAAGGGGAGAAAAAGAGAAAATGTGGAAGGCAGAGGAGGAGAGAGCAGAAAAAAAAGACAAAAAGAAGGAATAACAAGACAGGAGGAAGAGGAGAGAGTGAGAAAAGAAGAAGCCATGCGGGAGTTGGGAACTTTCTCAAGTTCTGAAGAAGAGCAAGAGCAAAAGGGTCAAGATGTTGTTGGGTCTAATGCATCAAATGATGGGGAAGACGCTCTTGATGATGATGTTGGTAGGTCTAATGCAGCAAATAACGGGGAAGATGCCCTTGACGATGAAGTTGGCGTAGTTGTTGAGTTTGTAGAGAATGAAGAGGATGATGAGAGAGAAGGGGGAGTAGCTGCTTTGGCTCAGAAAGAGCCAGAGCAGCCTAGGACTATGAATAGGCACATATATTTCTCGGTCCCAACTCCCAATGAAAGCACATCATCTGACTCTATTGGTTGAGAAACAGAAGGCATCAAACAAGAGGTGCATACCTCGAACCCAAACCAGCCAACCCAGCCGGAGGTCACATCTGCCTCTGACCAACACAGCAAAAGGGAAACCACATTCCAGGGATCGCCTTATCAAATGGGTGGAACATTTGAAAAGATAAGTGGCATGTCTCCCAATGCCACGCCACTATCCCATAGAGAGGAATGTGTTTCCTCTGCACTAGTCATTCCCCAACCTTATTCAGGGAAAGTCTTAGGTGCACAAAGCTTGGAGACTCTCGACCAGTCTCTTAGTCCACTCATTGAGGGTCCCTTTGCAGGCTATAGTGTCTTCTCCTTCACGAGAAACACAAGAATCAGCTGGAAATCCTTCCTCGACCAACTTCAAACAAGTCGAGATAGAAGGTGTCATAGGAACAAGGACTGAGTCTGGCCTATGTATTGAGCTATAGGTTATCCTTAAAGCATATGTCACAAAGGATGAGTGTCAATCTTTTGCCACAACTGTGTTATGCTCCATGGAAGAGCTAAAACTCAACAAGGCCCGTGTAGAGCCATCTCCTTCTGCATCTGCTCTGGATGATGTTCGATCATCCTCAGTAGTATTGAGGGGTGAGTCTATGACAAATGTCTCTCGCCTTGATCAACTTCAAGAATTGACAGCAAGAAATGTAGAGACCCTGCAAAGGGTCCTTGCACACGTTTAGAGGGATGGAACATCTACCTTCTCTCAAGATGCTTAAGCGCTCATTCCTTTGAGTGTACCGGTCAATAACATCACCCAGACAGAGATGAAAGCTCTGGGTGACCGTCTTCTACAAAAGGTAGCACAACTCACCTCTGACTTCAATAGCACAGTGAAACAGGCGGCCACATACGCCATTCATTGGCTTCTTTCAAGTTCAACGCAAACATGGAGATCGAGAAGGCCACAACTGCAGTATCAGAGATCGTTGAACTCTTCGACGCAATGATCAAGGCCATTCCTCTAAATCATGTGTAGATGCCAAAGAGGAAGTCTAAGCTACCCACTGCATGTGTTGAAGCCTCAAAGAAGAGGAGGCTTGACGATAATGAGGACCCAGACTCGTCAAGAGGGAGAAAAACAGAAAGCGCCCTCCAAAGCAAAATTTCAACTGTTGCCGCCTCTACCCCTGCTTCTAGACAGCTAGCTCAAGAGACATCAAGTCCTAAATCCAAGGCTGCACAGGCACACCACAGAAGAATGAAAAAAAAAGATGCCCTCTACATCAACTGTAGCAGAGCTAGCAGGGCATAAGGAGGGTGAAGAGGACGTGATCAAACTCCCTTCCGTGTACACTTCTTGATCCTCCTTAGAAACTTTGTCATCCTCTGCAGAGTATGCCATGAAGACTGCTCCATCTACAAGGATGGATAAAGAAGAAGTGGTGGTAGTCAACGTTATTGAGCCTGAGCTAGAAGAAAGATTCCAAGAAACAGAAGTGGCTCTAATGCCAATAGCGATCCCACTAGAAGAAGTAATCGTTGCTGCACCACCACCATACCGAAACACACAGTGCCAAAGCCCCTTCCGAAGGGACTAGAGTCATCACACCTGCTCTAAGCTAGGATGTCCCACTCAGAGCTCGAAATCCAGAGGCAGGCAACAAACAACAGACCTCAAAGCTCCAAATGACCCGCTGATCGAGTACAAGAGATCAGGGATCATATGGGCGCGATGATGAGGCCCACACCTCGAGATAAGCCGATTAAAGATACTGCAAACAATGAAGATGTCTACCAATATCTCTACAGCCTACAGAATGAGACACCTGTCATAAAGAAAAATCTTCATCCAACGGCTCAAGAGCGTATTAGACAGAGGTTCTTACAGCCCTTCACTCAACCTGTCTCAGCAGTTGACTCGGTGGATGGAATAAAAAAAGTATTGGATATCAGACGACAAAGCTTTAGACACAACCATATCATATTTCATGAGTATACCGTTAAGATGACCTATGGACAGATTCACTCCTTTACAAATTGCAATCTCATTAATCTAAATCCATGGGACCTTTTGTCTCTGTACTTCTATATAGACAACAAGAGAGATAAGGGAGATGAAGTATGCTCTTGCCAACTCAGTGATTATGGAGACGATGATGGACCTCCTGGGCATCAGGTGCAAATTCGACTTTCAACAGGCTCTGAATATGGGGATAGATCAATTTAATGTCACTACACCAAATGAAGATCTTTAAGACATTAAACACATCCCCTCGTGAATGGTGTTGGTGGAAAAGAGGTTAGGGTGAACTTCCGGAATGAGCAAGGAAGGAAAATTTTCTTCCGTGAAGATCAACGCTTGAAATATTCAAACTCTACTCTACGCTTTATCACGAATAATCTACTCAAAAGCAGAGACATTACCCCGGGTGCGAAGAAGAGGTCAAACATTATAATAAAGAGCATTAGACAATTTGTTAGAGTTTCGGGAGCAACTTTTATCTTTTGTTTTTAAATTTCAAGTACTGTAATTTCATTTCATAGTTTTGTACACATTTGATACTCAATGTAATACAGAGGTTACTTTTGATCTCTGGTTTCGATTGGACATTTGTATTTCATTCAAGTAAGAGTATGTCTTAGTTACACTTAGGGGGAGATTGTTAGAACCCATCTTATAAAAGTGTAAGTAAGAAGCCTATTACTCTAGTCTGTAGGACTTAGTCTATTGAATCTGTCTGGACTAAGAGCACTTAGACAGAAGATATCAAGAGACAGAGCTCTTACTCAAAGAGCCAAGCGTCTTACATACAGAGCCCACACTCTATTCCATGGAAGATCAAGCCTTAAACACTAAAAAGTTTAAGTGCTTGATACAAAGCTACACTCCAGACACAGAGCCTCTGCATAGTACATGCAGAGCCTCTGCATAGTACATGCAGAGCCTCTGGGTCTCCTACCTCCATAGAAAGCACGCTTAGTTCAGACATTCTCACAAGTGTCTAACAAAATCAAGGCGGCTTGACTTAGTCCGCTCCACTATTCAAGGGTCGTCAAGGAAAAGGATGCGGAATAAGCACTCAGAGATTCTAGCAAATTCTTTTTAGCTTAGGCGTATATAAGGAGGCATGCTCCTCAGGTTACAAGTAACCTGATTGTGCCGACTTAGACTATAGCCAAACCTTGTGAGAATACAAATTAGATTGAGACATTCTTTGTGTTTTCTTCTCATATAATAAAAGCATCCGACGAATTCAAGTTCAAACTGTTTTCTTATCTGTTACTAAATACTTTGATTAACCTTTCAGTTACAATGCGTTTACTTCATTCATATTCATTCAACTGTGTTTTTTGATATTAAGAGAATCTGGGTTCAAACATCCTCAATACCTATACCTTGACATAATACCCAATAACCGCCACTTCAATTTAGATATGCCTTGTGAATACCACATTATCCCTGAAATTTTACAAGGACATCCGATTTTGTAGGCTTTATCGGCTACGGCGGAAGTTCCTCGGGTCTACCTACAGCAATTCTGGCATACACTTACTTTATCAAAAGAAGGAGACCACCTATATGTTAAAGGTCATGTAGACGAATTCATGAGTCATCTGACTCTGGAGGAAAGGCTGCGGAAAATTCTAAGATTGCCAAACCCAACTGCTGTTCCCTGATCACAACACTTTGAAGACTTCATCTCTGATGAGGAGTTGTGTAATGACATTAGATGACTAGGGTACTCGCAAGAGTTGACTAATCCATCATAATTCAGAAGGCGTTGCCTACCTTCAGTCTAGCACCTGCTATTTTCAATCCTTAACCGGTGCCTGACTTCTAAGACTGCGGGCATCAACACATGTAGTAGTCCGTTTCTAAAGTTCTTTAACAGGATCATCTTCAACCGCAACTATGATTATGCCTTGGTGATCTTAAATGAACTTACATAGTTGGTTCATGCGAAACTCTTTCCTTCAAAAGGTTGGAAGTTTGTACCATCCAAGAGGTTTCTTTAACTAATAATCAAAGCTATGATGCGTGCCAATGAAGAAATTCTGGCTAGAGAATCTAGTAAAGTTGGCCCGTCTTTCAAGATGCAACGTATTAGGGTGCATGTTGATGTTGAAGACCTCGATTCAATAATGGAAATAGCAGCTGAGTTGTTTGCCTTTTTCAGATTAGAGTGCTCCATGTGTGTTAGAATATAGAAGAGTTATAAATCTTATAGTTTAACCAGAACCGATTGAACTTACCCCGGGATCCACCCATGTCTTAGATGTGTGTGAGGGTTTAGACTTAAAAGAAAGAGTTCAGGTGCAAGGGGTACCTGAACAGGGCATTCAACATCGAGAAAATGTAATTGAGATGGGTAGTATGGAGCGGGGAGACTTTAATCGGCACCGTACTTCAATTGATAGTACTTCCACAACTTCTCCAAGCTTGGAAGCAACCGTATCAGAGTCGAAAAACTCAGGTTGATGAACATGGTGATGATATTGATGTTCATCCTCCGGTTACTGAAACTATCCAAGTTGGAGCAATAATTAACAATCTTGAATAACTCTTTGACGCCAACCAGAATCAACAAGAATATCCGACTCTTCAAGATTTTTCCTTTGACGTTGATTTTAATGAAGACTACGGAGATTTTGGCGAACTTGATCAACTTTGTATGTTATATGGATGGATGACAGTGATATAGTAGAAAATGCTGAGAGGTTGTCTGAAATGGAAGAATAGGAAAATGGTGAGGGTGAGTGTGGAGCTGAAAAAGAAAATAATGCTCCAGTCCTAACCGATACACTTAATCGGGGACCAACATCTACTATTGAAATTCATCCGTTGAATGTTGATATTGAAATAGACATAGCTAGCCTAGCTATTGTTGAACCCAGATACTCTTAATTGGTAGAAACATAGTTTATAAACGATGAGAATTAAACACAAACAGTGTAACTTGACTGATTAAATGAGATATTCAAGATGAAAGTAATAACAGTACGTAAACTTGAATATGCCGAATGCTTTTATTGATAGAAAGATGAACAATGAAAGCACAAACGTAATTGTTGGAACCCAGATACTTTTAATTTGCAGAAATATTGTTTGCTTAAAATAAGAATCAAGAACAAAAATATATTTCTATTGATTAAACTGGATATTCAAAGAAAAAACGTAAAGCAGTAAAATAAGGCTTTGAATAACCGAATGGTTTTATTTATAAAAGATGAACAATTGAAGAACAAAAGTAATCTCACAAGAATTTACTTATAGTATAAGCCAGATCCTTTAGGTTATTTAAACCTGAGGTAGAGGCCTCCTTTTATACACCTAGGTCTAACTAATTATGCTATAAATTAGGCGTGGAACTCTGAGCTGACTAGTATGCATCCTTATCTTTGAATTTCCTTGATTAGCAGAGCAGACTTGGTCAAGCCGCCTTTAAGCTGTTACACGCTTGCCAGAATGTCTGGGCTAACGTGCGCTTTCCGTGAAGAAGGTAGCCAGATGCTCTGCATGAACATACAGAAGCTCTGCATGTACTATGCAGGGGCTCTGCATATGCAGAAGCTATGCATGTACTATGAGGAGGCTTTGCATATGCAGAAGCTCTGCATGTACTATGCAGAGGCTCTGGGTCATGGAGTTGATGCTTTGAGTCAAGCGCTTATGCTTTTTGGCGCACAAGACTTGAACGACCACGGAGATAGAGCGCGGGCTCTGTATAACGGAACCTTTACTCTGAGTAAGAGCTCTGGTCCTTGATCCTTGTAATTTGGTTGTCTCGAAAGAAGATCTTCTGATTATGCTCGTTTTGAAACACCACTCCCATTTCTGGTTCCACCAGAATTGTCCAAGAGGGAATGTTGTTGATGTCGTGTAATTCTTCATTTGGGGCAGCCATTGTCATTTGATCCGCTTTTAGATCCAAAGCTAGTTGGAAGTCGAACATGCTTCTGTAGTCAAGCAGATTTGTCATAGTTTGGCGAATGGCGAAATTAGCAATAGTGAACTTCACTCCCTTGTCCTTCTTGTGGCCTGTACAGTAGAACAGATGAAGAACATCCCATAGATTTAGATTAATGAGGTCACAGTTTGTGAACCTACATATCCATCCGTGAGTCCTCTCAACTATGTACTTGTAGAACACTATCTGATTATGCGCAAAGGTGCGCTTCTTTATGTCAAGGACTTGTTTTATTTCATCAGCAAAGTGGACTGCAGTGATTGGTTGAGTATAGCGATCGCGGAATCTCTGCCTAATGTGCTCTTGAGCCATAGGATGGAGACTGATCTTCTGGACCAGTGTCTCTTCTCTTTGGTTGTAGAGGAACTGGTAGATTTCCTCTCTATCTGCCTTGACCTTGATGGGTTTATCGAAGGGTGTTGGTTTGAACATGGCATCCATGCTTGCGTTTTTGCCCGCTCGTTGTGCCTTCTTAGTCTGCTCTGTTTTGATTGACCAGTACATGCTTCATCGTAATAGTGACAATCCTGGTCCCTTGAGCAGGGACCCTAGCTCTGTGGGTTCTTGGATGTGGTGGAGGAGCAGCAACGGTTACTTCTTCTAGAGGAATGGCAACCAGAATGTGTAGTAGTGACGGATCAGCCACATTCACGACGACCACCTTTTCTTCTTGTTGAGCTGTTGTTAAGGGAGCAGCCATGTCCATAGCATACTCTGTTGAAGTGGACAGAGTCAGGTCTAAGTCGTCTGATCCATAGGTAGACAGAAGGTCAATCACTTCTGTAGTCTTTTGTGGCCCAGTTGGCTCTTCCTCTGACGCCATTGGCATTTTTCCTTTTGCGTAGCACCTTTGCATTTTCTGGCACTGGCTGGCTTTGTCTTCTCTGCCTTGATGGATTTTGATCTTGTTGGCATGGGGCAGAGGACGATGGTGTAGAGAGGGCAGCCAGAGGTGTTGTACTTGGTGTGGTTGTAGGCAAGTTCTCCCCCTCTTGGCAATTTTGAGGAGGAGACTCGTCTGGGTCCTCATCATCGTCATGTCGCCTCTTCTTTGATAGTTTTGCACATGGAGATGGATCTCTCTGTCGCTTAGGTCTCTTATCCTCTGCTCGAGACATAGATTTGATCACCTCCTCGATGGTCTTGAGGAGTTCGTCGACTGCAACGGCAACCCTTCGCACTTTGTCGTCTGATTGGTAGTTGAATCGTGCAAGAGTGTGATTGATATTCTTTGCTGTTGTTGTGGCCTTGCTATCAAAATCCATAGTGAAGTCCACCACCTTCTATAGGAGCCTGTCACCCAGAGCATTCGTGACATAGTCCACAGGTACACTCAGAGGTATGAGGGCCTGGTTGTTGATAGACGTAGACGCCTCAACCCTCTGTAGAAATGCAACGACCTGCTGTAATGTTGCTGTATTGGTTGCCGTCAATTCCAATACTGTGTTAATACGAGAAGTATTTGTCGTGGACTCAGCTCTTAGTACTGCAAAGGATGCTCGTATCTCATCTAGAGCAGGTGTAAATGGTGATGGCTCTACACGGGCCATGCTGAGTTTTAGCTATTCCAAGGAGCATCGCATAGATGTGAACAGGGAATCGAAATCTTCCCTAGTGACATACGTAGATCTTGTAACCTCTGGCTCAATACATGGGCCAGATTGAGTCCCCGTTCCAGGGACGCCTTCATTCACGACTTGATTGACGTTAGTCGGGGAAGGACTTCCAGAGGATCCTCGTGGTTCTCCTGGAGGAGAATTCACTACCTCTGTTCTGTCAGGGAGAGTAACCAAGGCTGGTTCAGAGCCAGCCAGAGGGCTCTCCATGAGTGGACTGAAAGACTGGTCGAGAGTCTCAAAGTCTGGTGCACCTATTCCTTGCTCTGAACAAGGTTGGGGGTCTACTCGTGCAGAGGAAACAAATTCCTCTGTATGGGAAAGTGGGGAGACATATCACTTATGTTTTCAAAGGTTACACCCTTTTGAGAGGGTGTTCTCTTTGGCTAATATAACCAGAGGCAGATGAGACCTCTGGTTGGATAGGCTGGTTAGGGTTCAAGGTGTGCACCTCTGTTTCAATGATCTCTGTGTCTCGACCACCAGAGTCAGATAATGTGGTTGCACTTGTAGTGGGGTAGGTAAATCTGATGTGCTTATTTGTCCTAGGCTTCTCTGTCCCGCCCTGAGGCAGAGCAACTGCTTCACCTCCTCCTTCTTCTTCCTCTTCTTCTTCCTTGGTCTCCTATTTTTCTTCCTCTCTTTTTGTCTCACTCTCTTCTTCTTCACTTTTTTCCTCCTCTTCTCTACTTCCCTCGCTTGTGTAAGACCGTGCAGCATCATCACAGTGCTCTTGGTCATCTCCTTGGTTTGGACTAGAGGTTTGAGCCAAGGTTTGACAAGCCTCTTCTCTTAGGCGAGCGATTTTTGCTTGGCAAGCCTTTTCTGCCCGCTCTTCCTCTGCTCGAGCAATCTCAACTAATTTTTCTTTCTCTGCTCATTCTTCCGCCGCCTTCTTCTTTTTCTCCCTCTCAGCTTTCTTTTTCCTTGCCTCCTCTTGTTTTCTTTCTTTTTCTCTTTCTTGTAGTACGCTTACCCTTTCTTCCTCACCTCTCATTCTTTCTTCTCCTGCTCTCACCATTTCTCCGTCAGCCTTAAGCATTGATGTGTCCTCAGTTCTCTCTTCTTCCTCAGCTGCTTCTATGTGTATCGAGGTTTGAGACACTGGTCCTAGTGTCTCGCATATACGTCTGTACGCTCTCCTAATCTACTTAGACGTCATGTAGCTCATGAGCCTTTTTGGAATAGGCCTTTCTGCTTTATAACCCTCCTTGTGCACTGTTGGTCTGTTTTGACTGAGTGAGGAGGTAGACGACCCACATCAATATTGTTGTCATCAAGAGCTGGTCTTAGGAGAAGACCCAAGAATCGGGAAAACATCAAGGATGGCAGTTGTCTTCCTTTGGTCACTTTTTGACACTTTTTGGCCATGGCTACCTTGAACTCGGTGTAGAGTATCAAGGAGTAGTCGGGAAACAAGTCGAAGAAAATTCCGTAGACAATTTGAAGTACGCTCGTGGAGCACATATCGAGGCTCCCTATCTTCCCTGTCAGCGAGCGATTGACCAATGTGAAAAGTGTATTCCACCTCGGTGGAAGGTGTTCACGGCGATATTGTGACGGGTATTAAATGGTCTTGTTGTATCCCAAGAACTTCTAGAAAGTTACAATTTCGTCCCCGGATGGGAGAGGGGTATTTAGAAAGCCCCCGGTCAGTTTTTGTTGGGATTTCCATAACTCGTGAAAACGAGGACCTTGAAATCCGAACTATGACAAATTCTTGTGTGGCAGGGACGAAGAAATCTCCTACAATCTCTCTTTGAGATTCAGTGACGGCACAGGATTGCCAGTATTCTTGTATATATCTCTTAGGAACCAGGTCATCGATGTTGGTCAAGGCTGGGTTCAAGAAGTGGTTTTGGAGAATGTTTATGATGGGATGGTATTTGGTGTCGACGTTGTCAAGTTGAAGGTTTAGGGCATGGTTATATGGTTTGGTAGGGAGAGGAACTAGGTTTTGATTGGTATCTTCCATGGTTTTGTGGGTTGTGCTATGAGTTTGGGAGTTTCCACACTCTGAGGAGGATATTGTTAAACAGGAAGATTGGTTGAAGATTGAATCGATCTTTAAGCACAGGTTTGAGAGCTTTGAGTTCTGGCAATCGCGGTTGAAAGTTGAAGACGACGGGAATTCTTGAGAGTTTTTGTAAGCGTAAAAGGTTAATTTGGGGGTAAAATTTTGTTTAAATAGGATAAAATAAAACAGTTTAGTGTTTTAGCGCCCCAAACGTTAGGTAAAACTGAACCGGTTTTCTCAATGCCTGTGGGGGCCTGCCACGTGGATTACCAGCTGCAATCGGCGCCTCCCACGTTTGAAAAGAAAAGCTCACAGGCGGTGACGCTTATTGTGGGTAACAACTTTTATTAAACAACTAAAATAAATTTTACGCCTTCTTAATTAAATAATATATTTTAATTTTGAAAATCAACAAGAAAAATTTATAAGTGTAAATGCTCTAGTTCGAGAAAAGTAGAGGTTTTGATTAGAACAAGAGAACTATATGCAGAAGAAGGCATACCTTAGGATCTCAGACAGAGATTCGTGATTGGACTATACATGTCCCCTGGAGAAAACTTTGCTATGTTTAGAGGCCGAGGCTCTGTTCTATAATCATGAGAGTTTTAACGCAGAGGCTCTGTTTGATATGATGTTGTGCTCCCCCCCTGAGTTGAGCATTGTTTATCTGCTCCCCCTTGAATTATGCTTGGATCATTTGTGATAAATAGAGCACATGCATAATAATTAAGGTACAGAGGCTCTGTATCACAAAAGAACTAGGAGACGAGTAAGAGACTCTACATGAACTTTGCAGAGGCTCTGTCTCATGGATCAATACAAATAGAAACATAGGTATGCATCGAGGGATGCAGAGGCTCTTTATAGTGCATACAGAGGCTCTGTTTTAGTTTGAGAGATTTAGCATACCCAACTTGCTAACTTGAAAATTGAATATCTTTTCTTCAAGAGCTTTTGTAAAGATGTCAACAATTTGTAAATCTGTATTTACAAAGAACATTTCAATCGTACCTTTCTCTACATGGTCCTTGATGAAGTGGTATCGAACATCGATGTGCTTTGTTTTTGAGTGTTGCACAGGGTTGGCAGTGATTGCGATAACACTTTCTGAGTCACATAGAATTTGAATCTTCTCAAACTCTATGCCATAGTCTTTCAGTTAAGTCTTCATCCATATCACTTGGGAACAGTAGCTGGCGGCAGCAACTCCGCTTCAGCGGTTGAAGTAGAGATGCAGTTCTGCTTCTTTGAGGTCCAGCTTATGAGCTTGTCCCTAACTAATTGGCATGTCCCTGATGTACTCTTTCGATCGAGTTTATAACCTGCATGATCAGAATCTGTGAACGCAATAAGATCGAAACTAGAATGCTTTGGATACCAAAGAACCAAAAATTGAGTCCCTTTAAGGTATCTAAAGATTCTCTTTACTGCCGAAAGATGAGATTCCTTTGGATTTGCTTGAAAACGGGCACAAAGACATGTGGCAAACATGATGTCTGGTCTACTAGTCGTGAGGTATAGTAGTGATCCAATCATTCCACGGTAAGTCTTAACATCCACCGGTTTACCAGATGGATCTGTGTCAAGCTGAGTACCCGTAGTGATTGGTGTTCTCGTGGTGGAAGAGTTATGGAGTTGGTACTTCTTTAATATGTCGGAGACATTCTTAGCTTGGCTAATGAAGATTCCATCCTCCCTCTGTTTTACTTGCAAGCCGAGGAAGAAGGTCAATTCCCTCATCATGCTCATTTCAAACTCACTCTTCATTAACGCAGAGAACTTATCAAAATGGCTCTGATTCGTTGAACCAAAGATGATGTCTTCCACATATACCTGTACTAGGAGCATCTCACCTTTATACCTCTTAATCAACAAAGTTGTATCGATTTTACCTTTTTCAAAACCATTAGATAAGAGGAAAGACGAGAGACGTTCATACCAGGCTCGAGGTGCTAGCTTAAGTCCATACATAGTGGGTTTAAGTAAAAGCTTTATTGTTGTATTCAAGTTTCTCCTTAGTTTACTTTCTTTGTAATAGTGTAGATTTACTATTTCCTTAGTATAAATAGTATTTTCCTTGTAATTGTCATTACCAAGTCATTAGCASAATTGTAATCAAGATTAGAGCTGTAATTTCTCTCTCTCAATCAAATCAGTAACATTTGATGATCTATTATTTCTACTATTCTATTCATCTTTTTCTTGAAGATCTTATCATTTTTATATGAATCTTGGACTTCTCAATTGGTATCAGAGCAGACTGCAGCAGTTTCGATTAGAGGATTAAACATTTTTGCACTAATTTTTGAAGATTGATAGATCTGGGTTTCTGATGTTCATCACTGTTCTTAAGTGTTCTTCGTCCATATTGGGTTTTTGAGCCTAAACTGGTTGTTTTTTGATTGTTAATTGAAAAGATTTACATCGCTAGATTCGTTTTTGTATTTCGAACAACTTTGATTCACACTATTTTTTATTTTAAGCATGTTTTGAACCTGATTTAATCGAATTTTGAGTTTTCATATTCTGGTAAATATTCTTCAAAACTCATATTTTTTCATGTTTTGATCCAAATTTTGGTAAAAAGTGTGAAAGTTTGTGTTTTTGGTTGAATATTTGTCCGCTTAACTCTTGATCGATTTAGGGTGTTATCCGCTTAAGGCTTGTGCGATTTAACATCCGTGTGATTTTTGAGTTGTTTGTTATAGGTTTATCCGGGTAACACTTGTGCGGATAATCAAGCGATTTAGCTAATCCGTCTGGTAAATCGTTGATGTCTTGAACGGATTATTAAGCGACTTAACTAATCCGACTTGTAAGTCGTTGGTAACTGGAGCGGATTAGTGGGCGATTTACACAATCCGACTGGTATGTCGTTTAAGTGTTGTGCGATTTGTTAAGCGATTTAGAGAATCCGCTTGGTAAGATTTGTACTTGGTACATATTTGTCTATTGAGCGATTTATATTTTGATCGTACATTGTCTTTGGTGATTGAACGGATTTTGACTTTTGATCGATTTAAAATCTTTGACTTTTGATCAATTTGTTTTAGAAGGACTTATACATACTTTGACTTGTTGACTTAGTTGACTTTGACTTGTTGACTTTTTACATCCAATTTTCATTTTGGAATTTTGACTAAGTGTTGAAAACATCCGATTTCAGAATTTTAATTCAAATTGATTTTTGTGCCTTGTCCGTATTACATTTTGCTTAATACGCATGAATTTTGCTTATTTGTATTAAATTTGATTAAGTGTTGATAAGTGATTTGTGTGCGATTAAACTTGTTCGTTGTCCGGACTTTCTAATCCGGATAACTTGTTGAAAAGTCTATCTTTGTTGTCCGGACTTTTAATCCGGATAAGCTTGACCGGATTCCTAATCCGGATAAGTATATGTGCTAAATTTTTCTAAGTGTTGAATGTGTGCAAATTTTTGTTTAGAGATTATTAGAAATTTTTTTGTAAACTGATCCTTTAATTCAAACTTTGAACTGCAGTTGATCCTATTTCATACGAATTGATACTATGAGTTCACAGGTAGCAATGTCTATTGGTAGTGATACCAAGCCACCTGTTCTGTTTCGTGGTGATTACAATCAGTGGAGAGATATATTTCTGAACTTCATTGAGAGAATGAAAGAAGGAGATCTGATTATGAAATCTTTATTGGAAGGTCCTGTTGTATTCTTCCTAGAGATAGCTGCTSATGTAGTAGAAGGCATACCTGCTCAGAAAGTAATCAAACAAAAGAATCAATATTCAACTGAAGAAAAAGAGAGAGCCCATGCTGATGTGCTTTGCAAGTCTTATATGATGCAAGCACTGACTAATGRTATTTACACHAGTATTGACAKTCATAAATCATCAGGTCACAGCATGTGGGTTCAAATTGAAAAGATGATGATGGGTTCGAAAATGGGAACTCAGCTAAAGATTACTAATTGTATTTTAGCATATGAAGAGTTCAAGGCTAAAGATGGTGAAAGTCTTGATAATATTTATAATAGGCTTGCCAGACTGCTTAATGAGCTGACAAAGAATGGAATTTCTAAAACTACAATAGAGATAAATGTTAAGTTTCTTAACAATCTCCAGTCAATGTGGAAACCATTTGCTAATCATATCAAAATCAATAAACAGTTATCTGATATCGATATTCATGAAATCTATGAAACTCTGAAACAAAATGAGCAAGATGTTTTGGAAATTTGAAATGCAAAGAAGAAAGAAAAAGAAGTTGTTGATCCTTTGCCTCTTGTGTCTGAGAGAAAGGAGAAGAAATTAAAAAGCAGATCTGAAAAGCAAGTCAAAGAAGTTAGCCAGTCAAGTGAATATGAAAAAGAAGACAGTAACAGCTTAGATTCAAATTTTGAAATGTCAGAGATCAAACAGGCAATGGCAATGCTGACTAAAGTATTCCAGAAGAAATTCTCAAAAAGGCCACACTAAAACAACTAGAGATTCTCGTCAGGTTCAAAATATGAATACAAAGACAAATTTGGCGAGAATAAGAAATATGAAGAAAAGAGGTTCGAGAAAAAGTATGAGAAAAAGCCTGAAGAAAAGAAGAAATTTAGCAAAGCTGTAGCTGATGAGAACACTAAGTGCTATAACTGTGGTAAGTTAGGCCATTTTGCTGTAAATTGTAGGAAGCAGGTAAATCGAGATACCGACTATTACAAGAATAAATTTCTTTTTTCCAAACAAAGAGATGCCGGGAAAGCACTTATGGCTGAAGATGAACACTGGCTGAATCTGACTAATGAAGAAGAAGAAACTGAAGCTGTTGCACATTTGTTCTTGATGGCTAGAACAGATGAAGAAGAAGAACAGACTGTGGAAATGAATGAAGAGGTATTACATTAATCATGCATTAAACAGATGCAAAAGATGATGCTCAAAATTCAATATTTCCAACAAGAATTAAAATCAGAAAAGTTGCGTTCAAATAATTTTGAAGATCAATTAAAAACGCCAAAAGAAAAATACGTCAAATTATATATTGAAAATGCTGGAAACTTGAATTGGGCCAAGTCTTTGTTAACTGAGTCCAAATTATTTGATGAAAAATCCAATGTCTTAAAGGGCGAATTATCTGATTTAAAGAAAAATATAAATCATTAGAATTAGTTAATGAAGAACCGATTGTTAAAATAAGTAAGCTTGAACTTCAAATAATTCAGTAAAATAAAACTCTGAAGGCTAAAGAAGAAAACTTATACAAAAGAGGACAAACTGATCAAACCATTTTTCTAAACAAACCATCTGAAACAAGATATTTTAACCCTCGGGAAGGGCTGGGGTATGAAAATCCAAAATTTTTAGAAAAAGCTTTACGTTTTACCCCGACCTTATATAATTATGAATATCTTTATTGTGGTCCCGAGTATTCGGTAAAATTTACAAAATCTTCTGACGAGGTCGAACAACAAGAAGATTATAATCATCAAAGAAAAGGCAAAATGCAGGTTCCGTTTGATTATTTAAATCTAAATGAAAGTTACAAAAATCAAGACTCTGCAGTTTCAACAGATTATTTCCATAGTTATTCAAAGGCAGAGGTTGAAGAAAAACCAGCTGAACCAAAACTTTACACTCCTACTCTTATTTTAGAAAAACAAGTGGTTCAGTTGGAAAATGTTAGGACTGAGAAATCAGTATTAATTGTATTCGTCTTGAAAGTTTATAAATAGTTTACAATTGTAAAAGTCAGCGTGTTTGACTTTTCTTATAGAAGTTTGACTTTGAGTTTGTTTAGTTAGTTTGACCATATAAATAGGTTAGTCTTTGTAATTAGTAGTGAGAAAAGAGAGCTTATTGTAAGATTTCATACGTAATAGAGGTGTTTGACCATATTTGAATTGTTGACTTTTCCTCTCAAAGTTCTTCATGTTCTAACAAGATATATCTAAGAATTTGTCATGATTATGAAGCTAAACGAAGATTGATCAGTGATATTGTGGACTCACAATTGGTATCAGAGCAGGATGCAAGAAATCAGAGATATTCTAAAGAAGGAGAATCAAGAATTGAGAGCTAAGATTGTTGAATTGGAAAAGAACATCAAGAGTTATAAGGAGAAAGATTCTCAGATGAATGATGAGATAATTCATCAACCATGCATTAAACAGATTAATAAGATGAAAATCCATATTCAAAATTACCAGCAAGCATTAAAATC
>NW_020201056.1:43664-53350 GCF_001531365.2 Cynara cardunculus var. scolymus | reverse complement strand
CAGAAGCATATGTTGCTTTATCTTTTTACACTACACAGATTTAGTATTTTATATGTTAATTTGCCAAAACATTCATAGATATGCTATTTTTTAGCTATCAATGATTGAATGGAAGACCTAGTGAGATGAACATAAAAAAAGTCTCATATATACAGTACATCCGTTGTACTGAGTATATCTGTTATACTCACAGGCCAATCATTTATAAGATTGAAAAAAATTTCATATGTTGAAATTGGTTGTTACCTTCCCATTTTCTTAATCTGAAAAGATTAAATAAGTGGATTTACAAAGATCTACTTACAATTTCACGATTTGACGGCTTACACTGAAAATTTCATTCATCTTATGTATGATGGAATGATTCTCATTTCATCATAAGGGGGAGTATATGTAATAATGAATGAAATATTCATTTCAGAACATTTTAAAGGGAATTTGATGCAAAGATCAAGGGGGAGTAACTTCAGTGTTGGCAAAAGACTCAAAAGAAGTGCGACTGAAGATGATTAAAGAAAGATTATTTGTATGTTACAATGACTGAGAGATGTTGAATGTGAAGATCATTTTTTCACAATAGTTTACTGAAGACTTGTTATCTGAAGATCCTTTGAAGATCACATCTTGTACAGTGTTTCTGAAGAATGTTTTTGATCTACATTGTCAAAAGAGAAGATCATCGTGATTCTACATTCGAGGGGGAGAATGCTAGAAGATCTTTCTCAACAGTTGATCGCTTGAAGATTACAGGCTGAAGATTTCATTTGAAGAAGACATTTTGTGCATAATGTTAGGACTGAATACAAAGGGGGAGAATGTTAGGACTGAGAAATCAATATTAATTGTATTCGTCTTGAAAGTTTATAAATAGTCTATAATTGTAAAAGTCAATGTGTTTGACTTTTCTTATAGAAGTTTGACTTTAACTTTGTTTAGTTAGTGTGACCATATAAATAGGTTAGTCTTTGAAATTAGTAGTGAGAAAAGAGAGCTCATTGTAAAATTTCATACGTAATAGAGGTGTTTGACCATATTTGAGTTGTTGACTTTTCCTCTCAAAGTTCTTCATGTTCTAACAAGATATATCTAAGAATCTGTCATGATTATGAAGCTAAACGAAGATTGATCAGTGATATTATGGACTCACAGAAAAGATGTTAACTGAAAAAAGACTTTCATTTAATAAACAAAAACAAGAATTTTTAGATAAAATTGAACACTTACAAAATTATATAATAAAAACGGAACATGTTGAGTCTGGGTATTTTTAGTGCGAAAAATCTTTGAGTGAAGCCACTGACTCAGAAGAAATAAATGTCGTTAATGAAGAAATTAATTTTTCCAATATCTTAAATTTAGGTGTTTGCTTAGATGATGAAATTGATAAGTTTGATTTTTCAAATAATTTACCCAGTTATGAAAATTTCATTGTTAAAAACAATATGACTTAGGATTCTGATTTAGCTTCAGATTTTTTGAAAAGAATTTTAACCAAAAACCTGTTTCCGAATATGTTTATTCTTTTACCAAAAAGAATTCAAGAAACAGAAGAAGCTTACTAAGAAAAAGAAAGTTCGACATTCATGTAAACCTGTTAATTTTCTTTTTCCTTTTTCAGATAATGCGTTGAAGTTTAAGACAATTTGGAGAGTAAATGAAAAAGACAAATCATCTACTCAACTGAAGAAGAATAATTCTACTAAATCTGTATTGAATGATTCGACATTGAATAATTCTGTAATAAGATATTCAGTTGGTGAATTATTTGATATTGGAAATAGTAAAAACAATTGTTCTCCATGTAGAGTGAATGAATTACTTAAGTCTTTTACTTCTTTTAGACCATATCATTTCATGTATTCTGTGATATCTTCTGTATCTAAAAATCTGAAGTTTAAAGAACGTTGGTTCGGTACGTATAGTATACCACCAATGAAATATGTGATTAAAGGTCCAAAACTAAAATGGGTACCAAAACCCAATTGATTCATTTTTGCAGGTTAACCGGTATGTATGGTTCTTAGACTCCGGATGTTCTAAGCACATGACTGGTAGAAAAGAGTTATTATCAAACATTGTTGAATCTTTTGGAGGTACGGTAAGATTTGGAAACAACCAATATGCGCCTATCCTTGGATATGGTGACATAATTTCTGGGAATTTAACCATTACGAAAGTGTCGTTTGTCGAAGGACTTGGACATAGTTTTTTTAGCGTAGGTCAATTTTGTGATAAAAATCTAGAAGTCTGTTTTAAAGCTAACCAATGCAGCATCCGAACTACTGATGGTAAGGAGCYCTTAGCTGGATTCAGAAGATCAAATCTCTACACAATTGACCTATCAAATACACAAGTGGATACTGATGTCTGCTTGATATCCAAGGCCTCTTTGAAGGAAAATCTGTTATGGCATCGACCACTTTCACACTTGAATTTCAAGAATTTAAACAAGTTGGTTTGTGACWACTTGGTCAAAGGAATCCCAGAACTGAAGTTTCATAAAGATCATGTATVCGGTGCATGTGAGATGAGTAAACTGAAGAAAGCTTCTCATAAGCTAAAGACAGAGTTCAWTACCRAACGTCYTCTACATCTTCTTCATATGGATCTTTGTGGTCCTATGAGAATTCAAAGCATCAATGGTAAAAAGTATGTGTTGGTCATAGTTGATGACTATTCCAGACATACCTGGTTTCACTTTCTGCGGTCTAAGGATGAAGCAGTCGGGACAATTATTTCTTTCTTGAAGACAGTTCAAAATAATCTGCAACTTCAAGTTCAGAAAATCAGAACAGACAATGAAACTGAATTCAAGAACAACACACTCGGTTCATATCTTGAATCTATCGGTATTTCACCTACATTGGTGGAAGCGGCACGGACATTGCTTACATGTTCCAGTCTTCCATTATTCTTATGGGTTGAAGCAGTAGGGATTGCTTGTTTTACCCAAAACCGTTCTCTTGTAAACAAAAGGTTTGATAAAACTCCGTATGAAATAATAAATAAAAGAATACCTAATATCAATTTCTTTCGAGTTTTTGGTTGTAGATGCTTCATTCTAAATGACAAAGAGGACAGAGGGAAGTTCGCTGCTAAAGCTGATGAAGCAGTTTTTGTTAGATACTCGAAGACATCCGCTGCATACAGGGTCTACAATAAACGGACCAAAATCATCAATGAAAGCATGAACCTATCTTTTGATGAAGTCATTGATGTGGCTTCTAAACAATTCAGTTCAGGACCCGGACTTATAATTAACACTTCACGAAAAGCTGATCAACCTAAGACTTCTAACTCTGATAAAGATGATTTAGATTTCTTGTTTGAACACTTTTATGAAGAATATTTTGATAATAAACCTAATCAGTCTATTGTTTTGATCAGGGAAAATTCATTTGAACAACAGTTATCGGGTCCATCTCCTGATGTGCCTGTAACTGAAACAGAAGAGGAAAAAGAAGAAGTAGATGAAGAAATAGAAATGGAGTATCCGAACAATCCCGTTCAGTGTGAAGAGGGTGAAACTTCTGAAGTGCAAGAGGTGTTGGTTGAACCAGTTGGTAATAATCCACCTCAATCAGATATTCAACCTATACTAGTTCCTATTATTAAACATTCACCTGAACCTGCTCCTATAAACTCCCCAAGTTCTTATACTGATCAAAATTCAGATCAAAGCTCTTACTCCCTTACCTCATAGCAAGAAGTGGACCTGAGATCATCCAATTCATCAAGTAATTGGTGATCCATCAGCACCTATTCGTACACAGTCCGCGACTGCTAATGAGTGTCTGTATTCCACGTTCTTGAGTACTATAGAGCCGACTAAGGTTTTCAAAGCCTTAGCTGATCCAGATTGGATATTAGCAATGCAAGAAGAGCTGAACCAGTTTGAAGCACTCAAAGTCTGGAGATTGGTACCTCGTCCCAACAATAAGACGATTATCAGTACTAAATGGGTATTCAAAAATAAAAATGATGAAGATGGTGTTGTCGTCAGAAATAAGGCTCGGCTCGTTGCTAAAGGATATAATCAACAAGAAGGTGTTGACTATGACGAAACGTTTGCCCCGGTTGCAAGGATTGAAGCAATAAGAATGTTTTTGGCGTATGCGACACACAAGAGTTTCACGGTGTATCAGATGGACGTCAAGACAACATTTTTATATGGACTTCTCAAAGAGGAAGTCTATGTCTCACAACCAGAGGGTTTTGTTTATCAGTCAAAGCCGAATCATGTCTACATCCTTGATCGAGCACTTTACGGCCTTAAACAAGCTCCGAGAGCCTGATATGATATCTTATCAGAATTTCTGGTAAAGTCAGGTTTCTCTAAAGGTAATATTGACACAACCCTTTTCATTAAAAAGGAAAAGTCTGATATTATTTTGATACAAATKTATGTAGACGACATAATATTTGGATCTACAAACCCCAAATACTGTAAAAACTTTTCTGCCTTAATGGTTTCACGTTTTAAAATGAGTACGATGGGTGAGATGAACTTCTTTTTAGGTCTTCAAATTAAACAATTATCTTCGGGTATCTTTATTTGTTAGACTAAATATATTTTAGATATCCTGAAAAAATTTAATATGGAAAACTGTTCATCTATCAAAACACCTATGGCTCATGGAACGAACATCCATGCTGATCCTTCTGGAAAAGCTGTTGATCAGAAAACATATCGAGGTATGATAGGTTCTTTGATGTATTTGACGTCTTGTAGACCTGATATAATGTTTTCAACACATCTTTGTGCCAGATATCARTCTAATCCAAAGGAGTCCCATCTAAGTGCTGTTAAGTGCATTTTCCGATATCTTAAAGGGACTGCTAATCTTCGACTCTGGTATCCCAAGGGTACTGGTTTTGAACTGCCAGTTTATTCAGATGCAGACTATGCAGGCTGTATGTTGGATAGGAAATGTATAACAGGACATCTACAGTTTTTGGGGGACAAGCTAGTCAGCTGGGCATCAAAGAAACAGAACTGCGTTTCCATTTCCACTGTCGAAGAAGAATATGTAGCTGCTGCAAGCTGCTGTTCTCAAGTGCTATGGATGCAGACACAGCTCAGAGACTACGGGTTTTATTTTAATAAAATTCCAATTTACTGTGATTCCAAGAGTGCTGTTGCTATTTCATGTAATCCTGTTCCACATACTAAAACCAAGCATATAGATATCCGTTATCATTTTATTAAAGATCATGTAAAAAAGAGGAACCATTGAACTGTATTTTGTAAATATATAATTTCAATTAGCTGACTTATTTACGAAAGCTTTAGATGAAAAACGCTTTACTTTCTTGTATCTAAGTTAGGTATGTTAAATTTGAAAATTTGATTTTTTATTAAAAATAGTTCAATTTATTGAATTGTGTTTAATTCAAATTCATTTAGTCAAATATTTGTATTTTTTAAAATACAAGTCAGTGTTTCAATTTTTTCTATCTGATTTTAAATTTCTTGATCGTGGGAATCTATATTTGTGGGGGAGTGTGTTTTGTTTTATCTGATCATATTTTGAGGGGGAGTGAATTTTATCTGGTTTGAACTAACAGTTATATTTTTCTTACAGGTATTTTGAGTATTATCTAATTTTTGAAAGATATAGAGTTTTGAAATATAAATGTTTGGCCGATTTAGTCTAATCCGGATAACACTTGTCCGATTTAGAGTCCGATTCAGACATCCGGACAAAAGGCTATATGATAAACTCTTATCCGGATAAGATTAGATATACTTTGCAAAGGATTGAGCGGATTGTTAAATTGTTCATTTCATTTGTCCGTATTTCTAAACCATTTGTTGAGTTTATCTTTTCAAGTCTGAAATCGTTCAATTCTTGAGCGGTTTATTCCTTAACTCGAGCGATTTAACTTTCTTTGTTGAGCAATTTATTTCTAAATCGATTGAACCTTGGGCAATTTATCCTTAAACCGGACAAGTCTTGACCGGCGTTCTTCTAAATCGTATATGTTTTGAGCGATTTATTTTTCGGATTAACACTTAAGATATTTCTCAATCCATAAATCGGACACCTCTTGACCGATTTATTCTAATCCGGATAAGCTTTGAGCGATTTAGAATTTGAACGGTTTTTGACTTGGACTATAAATATTCGCCTCATTTTTATTGTAGGATCGATTAACTCGGTTTCTTGGTATTAATTACTTACTTGGATGATCTGTTTGACAGTGATGATGCAGCGGAAAAGATAAGAATCAACCAAAGTAGAAATCAATAAGAACACAGTGATGAAGATTGATGAACACAAGAGAGAGCTTCAAATGATTTTCAATAGAATGAAAATGTTAACAATTACAATACTGAAGCATACTGAAATACAAGGGTCTACGCTGCAATTTATACAAGCAAGTAACCGTTTTCTGACATGACCTAAAGTAAATTAATCTAAGCCGTTCGATCAAACCAGATTACAGACAAGAACACGTGATAAAAACAGAAGCTCTTATTTTCATATTTACCACCTGTCCAAGCCAAGGAACTTACGCCGAAGAGTCCTGATAAATGATGATTGAGACGAGATTCTGCATTTGGATCCTTCCTTTCTTCAAACGGAAGGAACAGAGATAGAATCAAACCGATTCCTGAAATGCCTTTCTGGATATTCCTCAATGTCGAGCAGCTAATAAACCTATGTAAAACAGCTAAAGAAGATCTACACAGAAGACAGGTTGTAGACCCTCTGTGAGACATCACAGAGGCTCTGCTGGATATAACTTGAAAGCATATTGACGTAGAGGATATCTTCCAGAACCTCTGAGAGACACGACAGAGGTTCTGTCGTCTTTGTCTTGTAGCATTGTCTTTGCAGAGGACCAGTTTCCAGAACCTCTGTGAGACACGACAGAGGTTCTGTCACTTGAGACTTGTACGCTTGAGCATCTTCTGTTGTTGGTCCTCTGTGGTCTTCTGTGACAGATCATCTTCTGTCAACACTTGCAGTATTACTTTTTCATACTTTTAAATTTTATGAAATGAGAGCTAACAATCTCCCCGTTAGTATGAAAAAGTAAAAATTAAAGTTTAAGTGCAAGGACATGACTTGATTGAAATGAAATTACAAGAGGTGATAAAACATCATCCTCTGAAAGAATTACAATGTAAAGAATTACAAAACTTAAATGACAAAACTTTTGAAGCTTAGGGCGAATTCTGGTACAGAAGGGTATCATACTGCAGATTCTGGAAAATCGTCTACCGCGTATAGCAAATCAGCTTGGATCGTTCTGTAGACATTGAAGATCCGTTCTCTGAAGTTGATTTGAACTTTGATCGCGTTCAAAAGTGGAGTCACTTCACCTGCCCTATAATGTCTTCTGTCCAGCTCTGCCAAAACACATTTGAATATCCACTCCAGTGACTTTGTTGAATACTTATGAGTTTCTGTTGGATCGAAGAATCTTAGTATCTCATCCTTATCCAAATACACAAACCCAAAAACGGGATTGTGTATGATGGAGTTTGGAGTACCTAGATATCCAACTGGGCCTGCTGTATGGAGGAGAGATCTTTAGATTTTTCTGTACTAATCTTATGGACAACTCGAAGTCTTTCTGGCTGTAATACCTTACTTGCTCACGGATTACCTCAACCAGCCTTCTGAGCGATATTTGGTAGCTGGACCTCCTCTCCATGTAGATGTTGAGAATCTTGTGCATATAGATGACATAAAACACGCAGAGGTTGTGAAGATCAGCATCCGTGAACGTGTAGAAGTTGCCATCTTCTCTCCTTACAACATACTGTGTGTAGAACATGGTCTTCTTTAACAAGGTCCTTGGTGAGACTGTCACCAATGAAGTGATCATGTGCCATGAGAAGATCTGCTCACGAGGCCTTGTTAATTTAGTGAAATGAAATTTTGCTGCGGCAGAGGGGATCCCTGTAAGTTCCGGATCATATGGGGGCTCTGTGTCTACCGCATAGTACTTCCACACCAGAACTTCTTCCAAAGATGTAACAGGCACTGTTTTGACTTCAGGTATTGGAATCCTGTTCATGGACTCAAGTATTTGAGATACCCTGTCTACTGTGGAAGCCTCTGGCATCTTGAACTCTTCTTCTTCCAAAATTGGCCTCTGGGTCGATCCCTCTGCAAGGATTGGTTTGACARATCCTTGYAGAGCATCAAACGTACCCGTGGACRTTTCTTGGACTTGTGGGAATAAGGAAGACGTGGCTTCTCCTTCTMTGTGGTGCATTGGAATTCTGCTCTTCTTCGCTAGAGCCTCTGCCAGAGATAATTTCAACACTTTGAGGAGCTCAGGGTCATCGGCATACTCCTTTTCATCAATTTCCTTGGGGGTCTCTGTGYTTGATGACGACCCCTTCTGTGGWKMCTCTACAGCCTTGCCTTTTYCTTTKCCACTAGGCTCTGSAGCCTTTCCMTTGCYTTTTGMGAACAGGTCGGCTGTAGATTCCACTATTTTGACACCCTTGGCAGGAACTCTGGCAGAAGTCTTCTTTGCCTTTGCTTCTGAAGCTTTCTTTTCCTCCTTCTTCTCCTCCTCGTGACGATCATCATCACTTTCATGATCGTCATGGCTCTTTATAGCGTCTGCCTTGCATGTAGTTAGGGGAACCTTCTCCAATCTCTGCAAGATTTTGATGGTTGCCTTCTTCATCTTCTTGATGGCTTCATTTGCAAGTTCGGAGGCGTGATTGATGTCTATCTCTGTTGCCCACTTCAATTTGGAGACGCTTTTGTATATCTCGCTTCTGAGGAGGTCACCCTCTTTCACGAGTTGTTTTGTGCTTTCTGTGATCGCCTTGTTGGAGGCTCGGGCCTCTGTAAGAAGTTGGGCGATAGCTCTCTACGAGTTACCAGATGATTGATGTTGGCCCTTGAGGTCTTAGTGTCAAGGCCGTAGGTGACCGTAGAGGAGAACATCTGCTTGATTTCGTCTCTGAATGAAGAGTAATCTGTGTAGCCCGCAGAGACGAAATCGACTGTGAATTGAGCGGCCAGCTCTGTGAGTTCAGTCTTCAACGTCTTGATAGAGGATGGATTCAGCATCATTGCATGAAAGGCTTCTGCTAGATCATCCTTCTGAAGGACAGAGCTCTGAAGGGTTACTAATGAAGTCTTCAAATCGGCAGTTGTGGAAGATAATTCCTTCAGAGCTTCTGTGAGAGAATTGAGGTCTTGTGGCATTGAGCGTGAGATGAACAAGCTTTTCAACTTGTCTATCTTCTTGAACACCTCTKTGGCAAAGGTTTGAAGCTCCCCCTTTGTCACATAGGTATCTTGGGTAATCGGATCACCAACACATGGTGGTCCTTTGGCCTCGGAGCTTCAGACGCCCTCAGCGGCTGGTGTTACGTAGCCTGCTCAGGGACTTCCACCAGATCCTCGCACATCTCCTTGAGGAGAGCCTACCGGTGTTCTGTAGATTTCATGTCCGGTAGTTTCAGAGCCTATCCTGACAGTTTGATCTAGTGGAGACAGAGGACGTTCTAGACCCTCTGCCTCTGTGACTCTCACATGTGCCTCTGAAGCACGTTCTGGTTGTTCACTCGTGTGAGGAGAGGCAACGGATGCCTCTCTTGGTTCTGTCGAGTCCATGGGCGAAGGGACTCTTGTAAAACCTTCATTTTTTGAGAGGATGAGGGAGTTGTATGAGGTTGCCCAGATGTGCGTTCCACAGGGGAC
>NW_020201056.1:41020-43015 GCF_001531365.2 Cynara cardunculus var. scolymus | reverse complement strand
TGTCTTCTTCTTCTTGCGTGGGGGACTTGGGATTCTAGGGGGTACCTCACTCTGCTTACCAGCCACTACTGGCTCCTCCACACGTCCCTCCATTCTCATTTTTGCAATCTCCACACCTAAGGGGGTACCTATTCGTGGTGGGGTTGCAGGGACCGGTTCTGGTCGCCTGTTACCACGTCTATAGGCTTTGCAATCTTCGTGACTTAAATACCTGAGCATGGCCTTGGGTAAGGGTCTTGGGCTTCTGTAGCCATGCTCGTGCTCGGTAGGATGAAACTCCTTGAAAGGATAGAGCTTTGCATTGGGCTCCACATAAGGCAGTTTCGCTGCCAGAAGGTCTCCAAATGCTAAACCAAGGAAGCGTTGTAGGATCAAAAATGAGTTGGGCGTAGTCCAGAGGAAGATTGAAGTATATTCCATACATGAAGGACATCAGAGCATGGGAGGTCTGGTCATGACTGCCCACCTTCCCTGTTAGGCAGCAGTTGATGATTGAGAATAAGGTGTTCCAAACAGGGGGCAGTCCCTTGCGCTTGAATTTTGTCCTTTTGATAATCGGGGTCGCATATGAATGAAATTCCAGGAATTTGATTATTTCCTCGTCGGTAGGGGTCTCAGCATAGGCATTCAGATTTAGTTGTTCAAGGGTAGGCAAATGTAGAGCAGTTCTCAAAGTTTCCACATTAAGTTCTAATGGGACATGGGATTTGTTAACTGGGTGGGATGCATAACCAATGATTGTGAGACCAGAATTGTCAAGAGTAGTAATGTAGGCACTCAACAAAAATTGGGTTAAATAGGTTTCTGGTATTGGTCGAGTAGAAGATAAAGCATAGAAAGGAGGGTGGTTCCTTAGAATTTCCACTAGAGTGAAGGTGAAATCGGGAAAACCTGTGCTTGAGGGGACGAAATAGTAGTTATTCGGCTTCTTCACGAGGACGATCTTTTGGTACTTGTTTTGCACGAAAGACAGGGCGTGTGAAGTGAGAGCTTGTGCTTGGGTGACCTCGTTATCGCTGGATACGTTCACTGATTGGGCTGAGGCGCTTGAAGACGACATGGTTGCACCTATGCTTTGAGAGAGTTGCAGGTTTCTGGTTCTTCTGTGTGTATATGAGAGTTTTTGAGAGCGCAAGGTTTTAATTTGGGGGGAAGGAGGGTATATATAGGTAAGGATTTTTAAAATTGAACCGTCCGCTGTACAAAAGGTCGTGTAATGAGTGGATTTGGGTGAAACGGTTCAAAAAAGGTATGACACGCCTTATTGGGAAGACGCGCGATTGATGACGTGCGCTTCCGTTTTTTGACACGCGCGTGTTGGTTCTAACCCATGTCTACAGAACCACGCGCACCATATCAATAGACAAGAACTATTGACAGAGTTCTATTAGAGGCTCAAGGGTAACAGAGCCTCTGTGATATGTGTCGGGTCTTCTCATAAGTGTTGCAGCTTTTTACCTAAATGGTTTTATGAAATCCACAGAGAGATGAGTATTTGCTTAGCTCAACTCACAGAGCCTCTGTTAGAAGCGCCAGAGGTTCTGAAGAGATGACCTTTGAGAACTAGATACTTTAAACGTTTTTGCACCTTCTGTGGTTTTAATTTTTTTAAAAAGTCCCCTCTGAGCTAGCTTCCTTGGCTCCCCCTTGAATAAAAATCATTTGAAAATCCTTAAGAAGAAGTGTCCACAGAAGATCCGTTCAAAGAGCCTCTGTAAGCAGTCACAGAGGTTCTGTGAAAAGACTTTTGTGAGCTAAAACATTTTATTCTTCAAGAGGTTTTATCTTTTTAAAAACACAAACTCCCCCTTGAACCATGCAAGCCTCTGCTTGGTTAAACCTGTAGACTAAAGAATCAAGCGAAAAATTATTCAAGAAATTTAAATTATTTACAAAATTAAATTTAAAAGAGAATATATTAACAAAAAGAATAAAGAATTAGGACAACCACCACCTAAGACTTTGGACACGACATTCCAATTTTCTCCAAAAGGA
>NW_020201056.1:38722-40597 GCF_001531365.2 Cynara cardunculus var. scolymus | reverse complement strand
AGCTCTCCCATCATGCTCATCTCAAACTCATTCTGCATCAAAACTTCAAATTCTTTGCACATAGAAACGTTAGTTGCTCCAAAGATAATGTCATTAACATAGATTTGTACAAGCAAAATATCATCTTTCATTTTTCTATAAAATAAAGTGATATCAGTTGTACGTCTGTGAAACCCATTAGAAGTTAGAAAGTTTGATAGACGATCATACCATGCTCTGGAAGCCTGCTTGAGACCGTACAGAGCTTTGTCTAAGAAGTAGACATGGTTAGGATACTTCTCACTCTCAAACCCTGGGGGTTGCTTGACATATACCTCCTATTTGAGCTTGCCATTTAGGAAGGCTGACTTGACGTCCATTTGAAATACTTTGAACCCTCTGTCAGCAACAAACGCAAGGAAGATACGAATAGCTTCCAGCCTGGCCACAAGGGCAAAGGTCTCTTCGTAGTCAATTCCTTCTTCTTGGCAATAGCCCTTCGTAACTAGCCATGCCTTGTTCCTTACCACCACCCCTTGCTCATCCTTCTTGTTACGAAAAGCCCACTTGGTGCCAATAGCGAGCTTCCCGGCTGGCAGAGGTACGATTGTCCAAACTTGATTTCTCTCGAATTGAACTAGCTCGTCTTGCATAGCGTCAACCCAGAAGGTATCTGCCAGAGCCTCTGCAACTGTCTTGGGTTCAATTTTGCTTACATAGCAAGTAAATAAGCAATAGTTCGCCGTGGCTTGTGTCTTTACTCCTGTAGAAGGTTCTCCTATAATTTGAGATTGTGGATGGCTTTGGGTCCATTTAGTGACATGATGTGGTGGAACAGAAGGCACGGTTTCTTGTGCAATTTGAAGATGAGGTTGAGATGCAGAGTCTTGTTCTGCCTGAGAGCTATTAGCTAGACAGCTTCAATAGACTAAGTCCTATTAACTAGAGCAAAATTCTTCTTATTTACAATTTTACAAGTTTAGGGTCTAACAGTAATCTCACAAAAAAATGCGTATAGTATAAGTCGGTTCCTTCAGGTAATTCAAACTTGAGGCGGAACCCTCCTTATATACGCGTAGGTCTAACAAACTATGCTATAAAATAGGCGTGAAACTCTGAGCTAACTTGTCTGCATCCTTATCTTTGATTTCCCTTGAATAGCGGAGAAGACTTGGTCAAGCCGCCTCAAATCTGTTAGATGCTTGCGAGAATGTCTGGGCTAACACGTGCGCGTTCCATGGAGAAGGTAGCCAGATGCTCTGCATGAACATACAGAAGCTCTGCATGTACTATGCAGAGGCTCTGGGTCTTGGAGTTGATGCTTTGAGTCAACCGCTTATGCTTTTTGGGGCACAAGACTTGAACGATCATGGAGATAGAGCGCGGGCTCTGTATAACGGAACCTTTACTCTGAGTAAGAGCTCTGGTCCTTGATCATCTGCATGAGAGCTCTTAGCCAGACAGCTTCGATAGACTAAATGCTATTGACTAGAGTAGATTCTTCTTATGTACACATTTACAAGTTTAGGGTCAAGTAGTAATCTCACAGAAAAATGCGTATAGTATAAGTCGGTTCCTTCAGGTAATTCAAACCTGAGGCAGAAGCCTCCTTATATACGCGTAGGTCTAACAAACTATGATATAAAATAGGCGTGAAACTCTGAGCTGACTGGTCTGCATCCTTATCTTTTGACTTCCCTTGAATAGCGGAGAAGACTTGGTCAAGCCGCCTCAAATCTGTTAGATGCTTGCGAGAATGTCTGGGCTAACACGCATGTGTTCCATGGAGAAGGTAGCCAAAAGCTTATCATGAACATACAGAAGCTCTGCATGTACTATGGAGAGGCTTTGCATATGCAGAAGCTCTTCATGTACTATGCAGAGGCTTTGCATATG
>NW_020201056.1:34214-38637 GCF_001531365.2 Cynara cardunculus var. scolymus | reverse complement strand
AGAAGCTCTGCATGTACTATGGAGAGGCTTTGCATATGCAGAAGCTCTGCATGTACTATGCAGAGGCTCTGGGTCTTGGAAGTCGTAACTTGGTGTCAAGCGCTTATTCTTTTTGGCGCACAAGTCTTGAGCGTCCATGGGAATAGAGCACAGGCTCTGTATAATAGGAACCTTCACTCTTGAGTAAGAGCTCTGGTTCTTGATCATCTGCATGAGAGCTCTTAGTCCAGATCGCTTCACTAGACTAAGTCCTATTGACTAGAGTAAGAGACTTCTTACTTACACTTTCACAAGTTGGGATGCAGAGGCTCTGTATAGTGCATACATAAGCTCGAGGAGCTTACTTAAGTCCATACAGAGTTTTGTCGAAGTAGTAGACGTACTCTGGGTGTGTGGAGCTTTCAAACCCCAGAGTTTGTTGAACATAGTCTTCCTCCTTCAGTTTACCATTTAAGAAGGCTGACTTAACGCCCATTTGATAGACTCTGAATCCCTTATATGCTGAGAAGGCTAAGAACAAGCGAATAGCTTCTAGCCTTGCTACTGGCGCAAAGGTCTCGTCAGAGTCTATGCTTTATTTCTCATGACGATCCCCTCCTCATCCTTCTTGTTCCTGAAAACCCATTTACAGCCAATGAGAATGAATTTGGTCCCTCACATTCGTAAGGAAATTCAGAGATGCGAACAGAAGAATTTGTTAAGGCAAAAAGGTTGGGCAAGATGATTCCAACCTTGGAACCGAATGACGAAGTACTGATTCCAATAAGATGTATATAGATTTGAAACCTTTTTATCGGTAGCCCAGATTGAAGAGACACTGTTAGCTCTCATTTCATTCAAATGTAAAAGTATTGAAAAAGTAATTTCTGCAAGTGTCGACAGAAGATGCCTACCACAGAAGATCACAAAGGTTCTGGATACTGGTCCTCTGTATTGAAAGCATACAAGTTAAAGAAGACAGAACCTCTGCAGTCTATCATAGAGGTTCTGGAAGAAGATCCTCAAGAATCAAGTGCTTTCAAGTTACATCCAGTAGAGCCTCTAAGATGACTCACAGAGGGTCTGCAACAGTATCTTCTGTGGTATAGTTCTTTGCTGTTTTACTTAGGTTAGTTAGCTACTCGTGCTTATCACGTGACTACTTTTGTAATCCGTGTTATTTGGATGGGCCTGGATCGTTTCACACGTCTAGGTCATGTCAGACAAGCGGTTAGGAAATAGTATAAATAGTAGCTTCTTCCTTTGTAATCAGCGCCGCTTCCAAGATTATAATCGTCTAAATTTCAATTCAATTGAAATACATTTGAAGCCTTTCTCGTGTGTTCTTATTATTCATTGTCTGCTTGTTCTTCATTGTTCTTGATTCATTGCTCTATTTGATTCTTACTTTGTTTCCGCTGCACTATGTTTGTCATATAGATCATTTAGAGTATTGGGTTAATATAAGAACTGAGTTAATCGATCATATCAATTGGTATCAGTGCAGGAATCGAATTCTAATTCGATTTATTCTGTTCTTGATATTAATTTTCATTCGCTCAAGAACACAAGTCTTCTTTCTCAGGTTTTCTGTTTTTCACTGTTTCATTAGTTTCTTCGTTTTCATATTGTTCTTCTTCTCTCAATGGCAAATCTAGCCAATAATTCCTTTATGAGCACCGGTTCACAATCGAAACCTCCCACGCTTATACGTGAGGAGTACCTACAGTGGAAGGTACGTATGGTAAACTTTTTAGAAGGTATTCATCCACGGATCTGTGAATTTCTTTACAATCCTCCCTATGTTCCCATGAACCTAATTCTTAGAGTTCCAGCAACTGGAACAACACCAGAAATTCTAGAGCACTATGAACCACGTACTGAAGCAAACTGGAGCGATGAGGACAAKATTATCGTCGAGTTGGGAAGCAAATGCAAACGTTTGTTGATTATGGCTATTCCTAATGACATCTTTAAGTGTATTGATCATTGTCGACTGTCCATGGAGATCTGGGCAGAACTGGAGAAGCTAATTGAAGGTGGAAGGAAAACGCTTAAAAACAATCGTTCAATCTACATCGACGAGTATTACAGCTTTAAGGCAAAAGATGGTGAGTCTATGTCAGATACTTACTCGAGACTAAACACGTTAATCAGCAACTGTAAGAGGTATGGCATCCCAAGAACGGCAGAGGAGAATAACTCATTATTCTTGAAAAGCCTTGGGGCTAAATGGATGAATATCACAATGTCCATGAAGGCCATCGTGGATCTGGAAACATGGACTTTAGCAGACTTGTTTGGATCTCTCAAGAGCCAAGAGTCCCAAGTTATGCAAATGAAGAGAAACTTTGGTGGCCCTCTGGCTCTAGTTGCTGAAGACGGATGCTCTGGGAAGGGAAAGGAAGGACAGAAGGAAGAGGAGAAGAAGAAGAAGAAGAAGAAGAAGGTTCTGATTGCAGGGAGTGATGAAAGTTCTGAGGAAGAAGTCTCCATAAAGGAGATGATGAAGACATTTGCCTTGATCACGAGAGAGTTTAGGAAGGGTGGAGAAAGAAAAGAGTTCAGGTGTTTCAATCGAAGAAACTTTACAGAAGGAAAGAGATCAGAACGAAGAGAGAGGGAACAGAAGCCCTCACAGAGGATTGAGGAGCAGAGGAAGGAAGAGCCAAGAGATTGCTGCTTCAAGTGTGGCAAACCAGGCCACTTTGTAGCAGACTGCTGGTCGAAAGGACCAAGGGCACCGCAGAGGGGTCCAAAAGATGCAGCCTTCTACAAGAAGAAGGCTGAATACTATCAGCAGAAGTCCTTGCTAACTCAATCAAGTGAGCTAGTAACAGACGAGTCCTCTAACGATGACGAACAAAAGGGTCTTCTCGAATTGGAAGATTCAGACACAGAGGATGAGCTTTTCTGCAGGATGGCGGACATCGAGTCAGACTCCTCTGACAGGAACAACCAAGAGGTATCTACTTCCTCCTCTTCTAATTCTTTTGAGTTTTTCACATAGATCATGGACAATCTCGATATATGTCATTTGGAGCATTATGATCTTAAAGACAAACTTTCTCTCTGTGAAAAAGAAGTAATTCTGCTCACAGAGGAAAGAAATCGATTTTTTWAAWTKTTYGAAGAAGCACAAGCCAAGTTTATAAACTTAGAAAATTCTTCAAAACAAAGGCTTGCCAAGGTTGAAAAAGATTTGAAAAKAAAGGTGGAAGAGTTGAGACAGATGGAGCACGAGAAGTGCAATGTTACTTCTGTGAAGGAGTTCTTTCAAAAGGAAAGAGAATTTTTACATCAAGACGTGCTTGAYAGAGAGCTAAAAATAAAGAAATTTCAAGAGGCTCAAAATATTTATAAAAAAATAARGGTCAATTTGGGCADAAGAGGTCTAGGGTTCTCGGAATTTGATAATAAACCCGGTTTCAAATCGAACAAAACTCTAGAGAATACCTTTAGATCCTCAAACAATTTGAAAAGCAAAATTTTTAAATCTAAGCCCATTTTCAAGAGGAGAAAACTATTGGTTGAACTAGACACTAAATCGTGTTTATCTTTTGAWAATATAGCTTACGAAGACTATATTGATTCCTTCTCACCTTCTGCAAAGAAGGATTTCATTCCAAGGAAATTCATGAGACAGGATCAAATAGGAATTTTCAAGTTTGGTCAACCAGAATCTCAAGAAAACTGTTCTTTTGGTCTGCCTCTTGAACGAAAATTGTCCGCAAAGGCTCTGGAATTCTTTCCCTCTTTTATCACAGAGCCCTCTGTAAATGAGTCTCTCTTATAAAACGTTTTTAACTCTAAGCTCTCTGGAAAGGCTACGTCTAAGCATGAAGATGCCTCAGATCTTAAAGCAAGTCCTACACAAGTTGTAGAGACTGCTATTGATCCTGAGAAAGTAAGAAAGAAACTCCAAAGCAAAGTAATTCTCAAAGCTCTGTCTCCTCAAAACAGAAGCCTACTTATACTTGGAAGCAAAAGGAAAAATGGCATCTGTCTAACAAAGCTTCTGTTTCAGTAAGTGCATGTAAACCAAAGGAGGGACAAATACATAAGTTTTTTAAAAGACATTTCAAAAAGGAGCCTAGAATAGGAAAAGAGTCTTGTAATAAGAAGCCCGTACCTAGGAAGGGCTCTAAAATCAAAAATTTTGTACCCTTCTTTGAGGAATTTAATAAAAAGTTTATGCAAGTTTCTTGTGATGTCTTCTTTTGTAAATGTTTTGATATCATGCATACTCTTTCCACACACCTTCACAACTCTTCATGTTTAGTCTCTCATCCTAAGAGTCAAAGCTYTGGGGTGAATAAGAGACATTCTGTCAATTCTTCCAAGAAATGTAAGGCCAAACCAAAGGATGTTAAGACATACCTTAAGCATTCTAATTCTGAAGGACCCAATTGGAAGTGGGTACCTAAATTAAACGTTGTATGAT
>NW_020201056.1:21370-33440 GCF_001531365.2 Cynara cardunculus var. scolymus | reverse complement strand
CTAATCAATCTCTTAAAGAGATTGCAAGTTCTTCATGCTCTTCAGGTTAGGGTACTAAGGAACGATAATGGCACGGAGTTCAAGAACTCTGTGATCGAAGAGTACCTAGCCTCTGTTGGAATTACTCACAACTTCTCAGCCCCAAGGACTCCGCAACAGAATGTAGTATTAGAGAGGAAGAACAGGACGCTTGTTGAAGCTGGCAGAACGATGTTGAATGCCTCTGGGCCGCCACTATCATTTTAGGCAGAAGCTGTCTCTGCCGCTTGCTACACTCAAAACCGGTCCTTGGTGGTGAAATGCTTGGAGAAGACCCCCTATCAACTTCTATATAATAGAAGGCCAAACATCAAGTTCTTCCATGTGTTTAGTTGTAAATGCTTCGTGCTTAATGACAGAGAGGCTGTGGGAAAATTTGAGCCTAAAGGGGATGATGCAATCATCATTGGCTATGCGTGGGATACTGCTGCATACAGAGCCTACATCCCCATGACTCAAATCGTGGTTGTTAGCACAAATGTCAAATTTGGTGATTCTTTTCAAGTGACAAAGGACAAGTTCACAGAAGAGTTGAAAATTCAAGCCGACAAATCGCCAAATGCTACAATCACCCCAGACCTCAAGCAACTTTTTGCAGAGTGGTACGAAGATGATAAGGAACCAGAAAGAACCTCTGCAGAAGTTGTTCATCCAGATCAAGCATCCAGAGCAAGTCCTTCCACAACACCTCTCCACCAGAAGCTGCTCCAATAAATGAAAGTCCTCCAATCTCATCCTCCAATGAAGCTCAAGAACCTAATCAAGACTCTACATCTCCACCTCATCTTCAAATTGAACAAGAAACTGTGTTCTCTGTTCCACCACATCATGTTAACAAGTGGACCCAAAGCCATCCCCAATCTCAAATCATAGGAGAACCTTCTGCGGGTGTAAGGACGCGAGCAACGACGAATCTTTGCTTATTTACTTGTTATGTAAACGAAATTGAATCCAAAACAGTTGCAGAGGCTCTGGCAGACACCTTCTGGGTTGATGCTATGCAAGACGAGTTAGTTCAATTTGATAGAAATCAGGTTTGGACACTCGTACCTCTGCCAGCTGGGAAACTTGCTATTGGCACCAAGTGGGTTTTCCGCAACAAGAAGGATGAGCAAGGGGTGGTGGTAAAGAACAAAGCAAGACTAGTTGCCAAAGGGTATTGCCAGGAAGAAGGCACTGACTATGAAGAAACCTTTGCTCATGTGGCAAGACTGGAAGCTATTCGTATCTTTCTAGCTTTTACAGCTCACAGAGGGTTCAAGGTATTCCAAATGGATGTCAAATCATCCTTTCTAAATGGTAAGCTCAAAGAGGAGGTATATGTCAAGCAACCCCCAGGGTTCGAGAGTGATAAGTATCCTAACCACGTCTACTTCTTAGAGAAGGCTCTGTACGGTCTCAAGCAGGCTCCCAGAGCATGGTATGATCGTTTATCATACTTTCTTACTTCCAATGGGTTTCATAGAGGTACGACATATATTACTTTATTTTATCGAAAAATGAATGATGATATCTTGCTCATGCAAATTAATGTTGATGACATTATCTTTGGTCCGACTAACGTTTCAATGTGCAAAGAATTCGAGATTTTGATGCAAAATGAATTTGAAATGAGCATGATGGGAGAGCTCACCTTCTTCTTAGGTCTACAGGTCAAGCAATCATTCGAAGGCATATTTATAAACCAATCAAAATATGTTCATGACCTCTTGAAGAAGTACAAGATGCTCGAAGCCTCTCCCATGAGGACCCCGATGGCTCCAGGCCAGAAGCTAAATAAAGACATGAATGGTCCACCTGTAGAGTGCAAACTCTACAGAGGTATTATAGGATCCCTCTTATACTTAACTGCAAGCAGGCCTGATATTATGTTTTCCACATGTATATGTGCCATGTATCAGGCCAATCCAAAAGAATCTCATCTAAGTGCAGTCAAGAGGATCCTGCGCTATCTAAAGAAGACACCAACGCTTGGACTATGGTACTCTCTGCATTCAAACATTGACCTAGTGGCGTACACRRATTCAGACTATGGTGGATGCCAGATTGACAGAAAGAGCACCTCTGGGAGCTGCCAATTCCTTAGAGGAAAACTTGTGAGTTGGTCGTCAAAGAAACAGAATTGTGTTTCAACCTCCACCGCAGAGGCTGAATATGTGGCTGCTGCGAGTTGTTGTTCACAAGCTCTGTGGATGCAGACCCAACTACGCGATTACGGCTACTCTGTCAACAAAATCCCCATCCTCTGTGATTCAAAGAGTGCAATTGCAATCTCAGAAAATCCAGTTCAACACTCTAAGACWAAGCATATCGACATAAGGTACCATTTTCTTAAACATYAAGTTGAAGAAGGTRATGTCGAGTTMTAYTTTGTTAAATCTGAATTYYAATTGGCKGACCTCTTTACAAAAGCCCTAGATGAGAAAAGGTTTAATTTCCTTGTAGAAAAAATTGGAATGACATGTCCAGAGTCCTAGTTATTGGTTGTCTTAATTCTTTATTCCATTCTGTATATAGTTTTCTTTAAATTTCATTTTTGTATATAATTTCATTTCATGAATAATTTTTTCATTTGCATTATTAGCTCAACAGGTTTAACCTAGCAGAGGTGTGCACGGTTTGAGGGGGAGTATATGTTTTAAAATGTTAAAACCTCTTGAAGAATAAAATGTTTTTGTTCACAGAAGTCTTTTCGTAGAACCTCTGTGATCTCTTACAGAGGCTCTTTGAACGGATCTTCTGTCGATACTTCTTCTTAGGATTTTAAATGGTTTTTGTTTCGTGGGGGAGCCATGGAAGCTGGCTCAGAGGAGGAGTCTTGTTTGTGAAAATTAAACCACAGAAGGTGCCAAAACTTTTGAAGCGTCTTGTTCTCAGAGGTCAATTCATCTGAACCTCTGGCGCTTCTAACAGAGGCTCTGTGAGTTTGAGCTGAGCAAGCACTCATCTCTCTGTTGATTTTCAAACTATTTAGGTATCAAAGGTGTAACACATTATAAGAAGACCCAACACATATCACAGAGGCTCTGTTACCCTTAGGCCTCTGACAGAACTCTCTTAATAGTTCTTGTCTATTGATATGGTGCGCGTGGTTCTGTGGATAAGGGTTAGATCCTACATACGCGTGTCAGAATAAGGGGGCGCACGTCATCAATCGTGCATCTTCCCAATACGGTGTGTCACAGCTGTGGAGCCGTTTCAATTCAAAACCATTCATTACGCCTTTTCGTAACTAAAACGGTTTAATTTAAATTTTCCCTACTATAAATACCCCTTTTCCCTCACACTTAAACCTTTACCACTCTCGAATACACTCCGGCGAACCTGCAAATCGTTGTTTCTCAAAGCAAAAACCTGCAACCTGCTACCATGTATTGAAAGCATACAAGTTAAAGACGACAGAACCTCTGCAGTCTATCACAGAGGTTCTAGAAGAAGATCCTCAAGAATCAAGTGCTTTCAAGTTACATCCAGCAGAGCCTCTAAGATGACTCACAGAGGGTCTACAACAATATCTTCTGTGGTATAGTTCTTTGATGTTTTACTTAGGTTAGTTAGCTACTCGTGCTTCTCACGTGACTACTTTTGTAATCCGCGTTATTTGGATGGGCCTGGATCGTTTCACGCGTCTAGGTCATGTCAGACACGCGGTTAGGAAATAGTATAAATAGTAGCTTCTTCCTTTGAAATCAGCGCTGCTTCCAAGATTATAATCGTCTAAATTTTAATTCAATTGAAATACATTTGAAGCCTTTCTCGTGTGTTCTTATTATTCATTGTCTACTTGTTCTTCATTGTTCTTGATTCATTGCTCTATTTGATTCTTACTTTGTTTCCGCTGCACTGTGTTTGTCATATAGATCATTTAGAGTATTGGGTTAATATAAGAACTGAGTTAATCGATCCTATCAGAGACATAGCTAGATATGTGGAACAGTGTCTCACATGTTTACAGGTTAAAATTGAACATCAGAAGCCGTATGGAAGTATTAAATCTTTAGAGATACCTGAATGGAAATGGGATCACAATACAATGCATTTTGTCATGAAATTGCCACGAACTCGAAAGGGGTATGACGTGATCTGGAAATTGTTGATCGTTTGTCATAATCTGCGCATTTTCTACGAATTAGAGATAAGTAATCTTCAGAAAAGCTAGCACAGATTTACATCAAAGAAATTGTGACCCGACATGGTGTTCCATTATGTATTATTTCTGATAGAGATAGTCAGTTTACTTTGAAGTTCTAGGAAGGGTAGCATAAAGCTTTGGGGTCTGAAATTCGACTAAGTACAACTTATCATCCGCAGACTGACGGGCAGAGTGAAAGAACTATCCAGACACCCGAAGACATGTTGAGGAGTTGTATTATTGACTTCGGGGGGTCGTGGGAAGATCACTTGCCATTGATAGAGTTTGCATATAATAATAGTTACCATTCCAGCATCTACGCAGCACCGTATGAAGTGTTGTATGGACGTAAATGCCGAACACCGTTGTGTTGGAATGAGGTAGGTGAAAGACGGCTGACGAGTCCTGAGGTTGTCCAAGAAACTTCTGAAAAGATTGAATAGATCCACGAAATAATGAAAATAGCACAAGATCGCCAGAAAAGTTATGATGATAATCGTCGTAAGCCGATTGAATTTGGTGTAGGTGATTTTGTGATGTTAAAAGTTTCGCCATGGAAGGGTGTCGTCAGATTTGGACAGAAGGGTAAGCTCAGTCCGAGGTATGTGGGGCCATTCAGAATATGTAAGTGAATTGGGCCAATAGCATATCAGTTAGAGCTACCAGAAGAACTAAGTCTGATTCACAACACTTTTCATGTATTAAATCTGCGGAAATGTTTAGGTGATTCGAGTTTAGCTATACCGTTGCCAGAAGTTAAATTTGACAGTAAGTTAAACTTCTTGGAAACACTAGAGCTGTAATTGACCGAAAGATCAGGGTATTGAGAAACAAAGAGATCAGTCTGGTTAAAATTCAGTGGAAGTTTCACAAAGGACCARAAGCGACATGGGRATTGGAATCTAAAATGAGATCAGAGTACCCWTGGCTCTTCGATTAAAGGAATTTATGGGACGGAATTCTTTTAAGGAGTGGATGATGTGATAACCAGATCTTGGTTGTCACCTGAGKTAAWAAATATGTGATTATTTGTTATATGTGATTACGTGATAGCATGATAAATTGATATATTTGATCATGCTAGTATGTGAAAATATGCATAAAATATATATATARACACGCATGCATGTATTATGGATGCATGGTTGTGTGAGGTAAGTGYGTGTATATGGGGAGTGGGAGAGGGCTSTATAGCCGACTTACCTGTTAAGGAAAGGTATAAAAGGGAGGGCTTAACCTCCATTTCTCTTCTTYCTGCCATTTTAAGTGATTAAGCGWTTTAAAAAGTGAAGTCCTGACGGGATTATTACTKGATTAAAGATMAAATTTACTTCAAGTATTTTGTTTCAAAAGGCTTTCAAGGTGAGTGGTTTAAATTGCTTTTAAACTGTTTATAGTTGTATAATTGATTATATAGCTTTTTCATCTGATTTAAAAGTTAACCATTGAGGTGTTGTCCGGATTAGACTTAAACCGGCCAAGAGTCAGGCGGTTTGGTCTTAAACCAGACAAAAGTGGGGCGATTTAAGCCCTAAACTGGTTAAGGCTTAAGCGATTTATAAATAAACCGCTTGATGAGTATTGTCCGGAATGGACTTAAACCAGTCAAGGCATAAGCGGTTTAGTCTTAAACCGGTCTAGTGTTTAGCGATTTCTAAATATTGAGTTTTTGTTTTGAACGGAGAAGTATGAATACGACCATGTGTTGTCCGGATTTGTTATCCGAACAAAAGTGTTGGAATTGATTCTAAGTGTTAAATCGGACATTGTAAAATGTTGTTTGGATTTGTTATCCGGACAAGGTTGACCGAATTATGGATTGACTTGTCAAGTAAGGATTCTTTTAAACAATAAATGGGAATTTTGAAAAATGAATTTGAACTGATAAATAATTTCATTGACTGTGGTCTATTTTATATGGAATTGTTTTATGAAATATTTTGATGGGGAAATAAGGGTGGCATATCAAGGAGAGGTGTATATTTGGATATAAGGGTGGCATTTGTATGTGTGTGTTTTATGTAAAATAACTGCTACTGAATAAAGCAGGTAGTAGAGATTGCTTCTGCCCAGAATCAGGTTGGCAGACCAGAGCTGGCTACCATGGTGCATGCAGCTTCGACCAGAGTTCTATTCTTTCTTTCTACGACACCATTTTGTTGTGGTGTCCTTGCCGCAGAGAAGTTCTAGGTTATGCCCTATGTATCCAAGTACGCACCGATTATGCACTATAAGGGTGGCATTTGTGTGTGTGTGTGTGTTATGCCCTAGTTTGCTTTGTATAAGTAGTTGAATCTTGGTCATTAATTTGATTAGCAGCTCTGGGACATCTGATTTTTGCCTTACAAACTCAATCCAAGTATACAGTGAGTATTCATCAATTAAGACTAAGATATACTTCTTAGGAAACAAGCTCTGCACAGATATTGGACCACAAAGATCCACATGAAGCATATGCAAAAGTCTGACGCAGGACACATCTGTCTTAGTTTTATGGGATGATCTTTTGAGCTTTCCCATTTCACACGCATAGCAGAGATGGTCCTTTTCGAAGTTTATGGCAGGAAGTCCGTCAACCAGATTATGCTTCACAAGCTTCTCTATATTTTTGAAATTGAGATGAGACAGCTTGTGGTGCCAGAGCCAAGCTTCTTCACTCTTGCGAGACACGAGATAGAGCGTCTCTGAGTTGTCTCTTATAGAGAAGTTCATGGATATAGATATCCTTTTCTCTTAGCTCTTAGCAACTCCTGACCTGATTCTGACATAATGGATCAAGCTTCCTTTTGGAACTTGACATTGTAGCCAGAATCACATAGTTGACTTATTCTCAAAAGATTATGTTTAAGCCCACAAACATAAGCAACCTTAGAGACAGAAACCTTACCTTGTAGAAGATCTCTGTATCCCTTTATTTCTTCTTGTTTATTATCCCCAAATGTCACTTTTCCTCCAATCTTCTTTCTGTATGAGGAGAGCAACCTCTTATTGTCAGTCAAGTGTCTTGAGCATCCGGAGACAACATACCAAATGTCCACATGCGGCGTCTGCAAAACAAATTATAGGGATTTAGGTACCCATTTCATAATGGGTCCTCGATGATTAAGAATAGAGGGTTGCTTTTTAGGCTTGGGAAGAGGCTTCGTCTCTTGACATGAATTAACAGACTTAGCTTTAGGAGCCTTCTTTCTCTTCTGGGTCTTCTTAGATTTAGACTTCGATGACCTAGAGAGTAGACAGTTAGGGTCAGAGAGGTGTTGTTTTAATTTCAGCAATAGAGAAACACATTCAYAATTATGAAAACATGTTGAATGACAAAATGAATTATTAGCTTTGAAGAATAAATTATTACAATCATTCCTAGCATTGGTAGTTCTAGCAAACTTCCTATAAAAATCTGATTGTTTTAACACAAAATGAGTCTTCTCTGATTTCTTCTTTGCTACACTTTTGGCCTTTAGAGGCCTCTCTGAAACAGAGGAACTAATGTTAGAGCAAGCAGCGGATTTTCCCTTCTGTTTCGGAGAGAATTTCATTGGCTTAGATTTGGAATTTGAGCCCTTTGAAGCAGAAGAAACTGACTTTGCACTCTTCACCCTGTACTCAAACTTGGAAGTAGATTTAGCATTTGTCGACATGCTTGCACGACCAGAACCTAGGAGAATCTTTTTCTCAATAGGGGGTTTTGCAACCTATGGTTCTTTGGCAAAGACCTCTGTCTTAACTTGCTCTTCAAACGAGTTCACCTCTGACTCAGAGTAAGAGTCAAGAAAATTCTTGTGTGAATGTCGAGATACAGAGGTATTATTAAGAACTTGAGGTTCCCGTAAGCATGAGCTACAACCTTCCTCCATCTTTTGTTTTAGTGGATTTTCAAAAGTATCCGAGGAGTTACACTCAGAAGAATCTACATGTCCTTTAGATGGATAGTTCAAGGCCTCAAGCAAGTGTTGCTCATAGCCCTGTCTTATCGTTTMTGTAAAACCATCCATCAATTTTGAATCCGTAGTTTTAAGAGAATTACCTGTGGATGAACTCTTGATTTCATCTAATTCAGGTTTGGCAACCTCACTTTTCAGTCTTAAGATGTTCAAGATTTGTAGAGCCAAAACAAAAAATCTCAATTGTCTTTTGTATGCATTTTAAATAAACTTGTGGCACACATTTTGAAGAGTAAGATATGTTTTTGAATTTTAACTTAGGGGTTCTAGCTCCACTCTCAAGATATCATCTTTTAAAGGTGAGGCTATATGCAAAATAGGAAAATTTGGTTTCTGTTTTTCGCCCAACCTAAACACGGATTGAAGAGTGTTTTTCCTCTTCCAGGTGAGGTCTTGGTCTATATAACCTATCCCTGCTTTATTCTGTTAAGAGTTAACTTTTTTATACACATGCTGAGCATCTTGATATATCTTAATCAAGAGCTCTTTTCTTTGTAAGCTCTGGTGTAGTAACTTCCTTTGGTCTGTCTCTCTCTTTTTCTATTAGCTTTGTATCTTTTTTCTTTGTAGCCGCTTTTAATTCTAAGCACTCTATTTTAAGACTTGTTTCAGTGGATCGTTTTATTTGTAAAATCTTTTCATTCTCCACTGATAACTCTTGTTTTTCTACAGTTAGTAGCTTTGTCTCTCGTTCAAAGAATAGTTCTTCATTCTCCAAGGATTTTCGTTTAGATTTTTCGAGAGCTAGATTTTGCTGTAGATTAACGGAATCATTTGTCAAAGCAAAGATGCTCTCTTCCAGGTCAGAGTGAGAGTAACCAGAGATAGAACATACCTGGGAGTCGTAGTCAGATCCAGACTCATTCTCAACAGCCATTCCATAAAAGTTGGCTTGATCTTCTTCATCACATGAGGAGTCAGAGACCCAATTCTTCTATTCTGCCCTGAGACTCCTTTATGATCGATTATACTTGTGCTTATTTTTCTAGTACAGTTCATCTTTCACAAGGGGGCCTCTCCACTCTTTGGAGTAGTGCCCCATCTTTCCACATCTGAAGCATCGGACGCCATGCTTCTTCTGTTCCGACTGCTCTTCCTCCTTCTTGTTGGGAAAATAAGGAGGGTTCCTTCCATCGAAAGACTTTCCTCTGCTTCGGTCATTTTGTCTTCCTCTTTTGTCGAAGACTTTCTTTCCAAATTTCCTTTGGAATTCCTTGGTGATCAGGGCCAAGGATTTCACAAAGGCGTTAATGTCGTCGTCTTCAGAACTAGATGCTCTGTCTGTATCATCATCACTCTCCAAGATGAGAGCCTTCTTTCCTTTCCTCCTTTATTCTCTGGGTCTCCGTTCAATGTATGGCTGGCATGTTTCTGTCTTTTTTGAATCAGAGACAAGAGCCAGAGGTCCACCCAGAGCGACCTTTGCCTTCTACACCTCTTGTTCTTGTGCTTGCAGCATCCCATATACATCATGCAGATTCCATTCCTCCAGATTCTAGTTTTCCTTGAGGGACATCGTCAGATTACCCATTCAGCGTTCAATCTCTTCAAGAAGAGCATGTTGTTCTCCTCTTGAGTTCTGATCATGTCACACTTGCGAAATTTGTTGATCAGAGTGTTGAAGCGATGATAAGCCTATTCGAAAGACTCATCAGGGAGTGACTGGAAGCTGTTGTATTCATTGAGGCACTGAGCACGACGATTCTTCTTCATCTTGATTCATCCTTCCAACTGGTTGGCAAGTTGATCCCACAAATCCTTTGTTGAGTCGCACGCATCCAGTGACTGAAAGATTTCGTTGGGAAGCGCCATGATCAAAATTCGTTTGGCCTTTTGATCCACCTCCACTCTTCGTTTATCTTCATTGTTCCAGTCATGACGAAGTTTGGGAACTCGTCTAGCAGGAACCTCAACTGTATCACCAGCAGCAGGAATCCTAGGAATGACGGTAGTAGGGACATATGGGCGATTCAAAATTGATTCATACAATTCTAGGTCAAGACCCTCATAGAAGCTGATCATTCGGATCTTCCATTGGGGATATTCTTCCCTAATGAGAGTCGGAGGTTTTGTTAAGGTGCCGACACTATACATGGAGTTCCATGATTGAGAAGACGACATTTTGAATTGAAGTTTTTGAGAAAAGAAATTTGACAAGAAGGAAGATCGACTGAAAAACGATATCCAGATTACGTAAAAGCAAATGTTTTTTTAAGATTGAAAAGTATGAGTGATAAAACTTTAAAAAGGAATAATCCAAACAAAATTAAGAGTATAATCCAGTCGGATATCGATCGACTAATCAATTAGTTTGATTAGCAGGTTCTGATACCAATTGTTGGAACCCATATACTCTTAACTTGTAGAAATATTATTTGCTTAAAATAAGAATCAAGAACAACAATATATTTCTATTGATTAAACTGGATATTCAAAGAAAAACGTAAAGCAGTAAAATAATGCTTTCAATAACAGAATGCTTTTATTTATAAAAGATGAACAATTGAAGAACAAAAGTAATCTCACAAGAATTTTCGTATAGTATAAGTCGGCTCCTTCAGGTTATTTGAACTTGAGGCGGAGGCCTCCTTTTATACACCTAGGTCTAACTAACTACGCTATAAATTAGGCGTGGAACTCTGAGCTAACTAGTCTGCATCCTTATCTTTGACTTTCCTTGATTAGCGGAGAAGACTTGGTCAAGCTGCCTTTAAGCTGTTAGATGCTTGCGAGAATGTCTGGGCTAACGCGCGCTTTCCGTGAAGAAGGTAGCCAGATGCTTTGCATAAAGAAGCTCTGCATGTACTATGCAGAGGCTCTGGGTCTTGGAGTTGATGCTTTGAGTCAAGCGCTTATGCATTTTGGCACACAAGACTTGAATGATCAAGGAGATAGAGCGCGGCCACTATATAATGGAATCTTTACTCTAAGTAAGAGCTCTCGTCCTTGATACTCTGCCTGAGAGCTATTGGCTAGACATCTTCAATAGATTAAGTCCTATTAACTAGAGCAAAATTCTTCTTATTTACAATTTTACAAGTTTAGGGTCTAACAATAATCTCATAGAAAAATGCGTATAGTATAAGTTGGTTCCTTCAGGTAATGCAAACCTGAGGCGGAACCCTCCTTATATACGCGTAGGTCTAACAAACTATGCTATAAAATAGGCGTGAAACTTTGAGCTAACTGGTCTGCATCCTTATCTTTGATTTACCTTGAATAGCGGAGCAGACTTGGTCAAGCTGCCTCAAATCTGTTAGATGCTTGCGAGAATGTCTGGCCTAACACGCGCGCGTTCCATGCAGAAGGTAGCCAGAAGCTCTGCATGAACATACAGAAGCTCTGCATGTACTATGCAGAGGCTCTGGGTCTTGGAGTTGATGCTTTGAGTCAATCGCTTATGCTTTTTGGCGCACAAGACTTGAACGATCACGAAGATAGAGCGCGGGCTCTGTATAATGGAACCTTTACTCTTAGTAAGAGCTCTGGTCCTTGATCATCTGCATGAGAGCTCTTAGCCAGACAGCTTCAATAGACTAAGTGCTATTGACTAGAGTAAGATTATTCTTATGTACACAATTACAAGTTTAGGGTCAAGTAGTAATCTCACAGAAAAATGCGTATAGTATAAGTCGGTTCCTTCAGGTAATTCAAACCTGAGGCGAAAGCCTCCTTATATACACGTAGGTCTAACAAACTATGATATAAAATAGGCGTGAAACTCTGAGCTGACTGGTCTGCATCCTTATCTTTGACTTCCCTTGAATAGCGGAGAAGACTTGGTCAAGCCGCCTCAAATCTGTTAAACGCTTGCGAGAATGTCTGGGCTAACACGCATGTGTTCCATAGAGAAGGTAGCCAGAAGCTTATCATGAACATACAGAAGCTCTGCATGTACTATGGAGAGGCTTTGCATATGCAGAAGCTCTTCATGTACTATGCAGAGGCTTTGCATATG
>NW_020201056.1:20024-21360 GCF_001531365.2 Cynara cardunculus var. scolymus | reverse complement strand
AGAAGCTCTGCATGTACTATGGAGAGGCTTTGCATATGCAGAAGCTCTGCATGTACTATGCAGAGGCTCTGGGTCTTGGAAGTCGTAACTTGGTGTCAAGCGCTTATGCTTTTTGGCGCACAAGGCTTGAGCGTCCATGGGAATAGAGCACGGGCTTTGTATAATTGAAACCTTCACTCTTGAGTAAGAGCTCTGGTTCTTGATCTTCTGCATGAGAGCTCTTAGTCCAGATCGTTTCACTAGACTAAGTACTATTGACTAGAGTAAGAGACTTATTACTTACACTTTCACAAGTTGGGATGCAGAGGCTCTGTATAATGCATACATAGGCTCGAGGAGCTTACTTAAGCCCATACAGAGCTTTGTCCAAGTAGTAGACGTACTCTGGGTGTGTGGAGCTTTCAAACACCAGAGTTTGTTGAACATAGACTTCCTCCTTCTGTTTACCATTTAAGAAGGCTGACTTAACATCCATTTGATAGACTCTGAATCCCTTATATGCAAAGAAGGCTAAGAACAAGCGAATAGCTTCTAGCCTTGCTACTGGCGTAAAGGTCTCGTCAGAGTCTATGCCTTCTTCCTGGCAATAGCGAGCCTAGCTTTATTTCTCACGACGATCCCCTCATCATCCTTCCTGTTCCTAAAAACCCATTTACAGCCAATGAGAATGAATTTGGTCCCTGACATTCGTAAGGAAATTCAGAGATGCGAACAAGAAGCTATGAAAGAAGAATTTGTTAAGGCAAAAAGGTTGGGCAAGATGATTCCAACCTTGGAACAGAACGACGAAGGACTGATGTACTTTCAAGGGCGAATTTGGGTTAAATGAAAGCCATAAGTCCCGATACTCTATTCATCCGGGCACCAATAAGATGTATAGAGATTTGAAACTTTTTTATCGGTAGCCCAGATTGAGGAGAGACATAGCTAGATATGTGGAACAGTGTCTGACATGTTTACAGGTTAAAATTGAACATCAGAAGCCGTATGGAAGTATTAAATCTTTAGAGATACCAGAATAGAAACGGGATCACAATACAATGGATTTCGTCATGAAATTGCCGCGAACTCGAAAGGGGTATGACGTGATCTGGGTAATTGTTGATCGTTTGTCTTAATCTGTGCATTTTCTACCAATTAGAGATAAGTACTCTTTAGAAAAGCTAGCACAGATTTACATCAAAGAAATTGTGACCCGACATGGTGTTGCATTATGTATTATTTTTGATAAAGATAATCAATTTACTTTGAAGTTCTAGGAAGGGTAGCATAAAGCTTTGGGGTCTGAAATTCGACTAAGTACAACTTATCATCCGCAGACTGACGGGCAGAGTGA
>NW_020201056.1:16575-18899 GCF_001531365.2 Cynara cardunculus var. scolymus | reverse complement strand
ATTTAAAAGTTAACCATTGAGGTGTTGTCCGGATTAGACTTAAACCGGCCAAGAGTCAGGCGGTTTGGTCTTAAACCAGACAAAAGTGGGGCGATATAAGCCCTAAACCGGTTAAGGCTTAAGCGATTTAAAATAAACCGCTTGAGGAGTATTGTCAGGAATAGACTTAAACCAGTCAAGGCATAAGCGGTTTAGTCTTAAACCGGTCTAGTGTTTAGCGATTTATAAATATTGAGTTTTTTTTTTTTAACGGAGAAGTATGAATACGACCATGTGTTGTCCGAATTTGTTATCCGGACAAAACTGTTGGAATTGATTCTAAGTGTCAAATCAGACATTGTAAAATGTTGTTCATATTTGTTATCCAGACAGGGTTGACCGGTTTATGGATTGACTTGTCAAGTAAGGATTCTTTTAAACAATAAATGCGACTTTTGACAAAATGAATATGAACTGATAAATAATTTCCTTGACTGTGGTCTATTTTATATGGAATTGTTTTGTGAAATATTTTGATGGGGAAATAAGGGTGACATATCAATGAGTGGTGTACATTTGGATATAAGGGTGGCATTTGTGTGTGTGTGTTATGTAAAATAACTCCTACTGAATAAAGCAGGTAGTAGAGATTGCTTCTGCCCAGAAGCGGGTTGGTAGACCAGAGCTGTCTACCATGGTGCATGCATCTTCGACCAGAGTTCTATTCTTTCGTTCTACGACACCATTTTGTTGTGGTGTCCTTGCTGCAGAGAAGTTCTAGGTTATGCCCTATGTATCCAAGTACGCATAGATCTTGGCGTTCTGGAACTCTGTTCCATTATCACTTCTCAGCTTCTGTAGTTTGCTTTGTAGAAGTACTTGAATCTTGGTCATTAATTTGATTAGCAGCTCTGGGACATCTGATTTTTGCCATACAAACTCAATCCAAGTATATCATGAGTATTCATCAATTAAGACTAAGATATACTTCTTAGGAGACAAGCTCTGCACAGAGATTGGACCACAACGATCCACATGAAGCATATGCAAAAGTCTGACGCAGGACACATCTGTCTTAGTTTTATGGGATGATCTTTTGAGCTTTCCCATTTCACACGCATAGTAGAGATGGTCCTTTTCGAACTTTATGGCAAGAAGTCCGTCAACCAGATTATGCTTCAGAAGCTTCTCTATATTTTGGAAATTGAGATGAGACAGCTTATGGTGCTAGAGCCAAGCTTCTTCACTCTTGCGAGCCACGAGACAGAACGTCTCTGAGTTGTCTCTTAGAGAGAAGTACATGAGATATAAATTGCCTTTTCTCTTAGCTCTTAGCAACTCCTGACCTCATTCGAACATAATGGATCAAGCTTCCTTTCGGAACTTGACATTGTAGCCAGAATCACATGGTTGACTTATGCTCAAAAGATTATGTTTAAGCCCACAAACATAAGCAACCTTAGAGACATAAACCTTACCTTGTAGAAGATCTCCGTATCCCTTTATTTCTCCTTGTTTATTATCCCCAAATGTCACTTTTCCTCCAATCTTCTCTCTGTATGAGGAGAGCAACCTCTTATTGCCAGTTAAGTGTCTTGAGCATCCGGAGTCAACATACCGAATGTCCACATGCGGCGTCTGCAAAACAAATTATAGGGATTTAGGTACCCATTTCATAATGGGTCCTCGATGATTAGGGATAGAGGGTTGCTTTTTAGGCTTGGGAAGAGGCTTCGTCTCTTGACCTGAATTAACAAACTTAGCTTTAGGAGCCTTCTTTCTCTTCTGGGACTTCTTAGATTTAGACTTCGATGACCTAGAGAGTAGACAGTTAGGGTCAGAGAGGTGCTGTTTTAATTTCAGCAATAGAGAAACACATTCATAATTATGAAAACATGTTGAATGACAAAATGATTTATTAGCTTTGAAGAATAAATTATTACAATCATTCCTAGCATTGGTACTTCTAGCAAACTTCCTATATAAATATGATTGTTTTAACACAAAATGAGTCTTCTCTGATTTCTTCTTTGCTACTCATTTGGCCTTTAGAGGCCTCTCTGAAACAGAGGAACTAATGTTAGAGCAAGTAGCGGATTTTCCCTTCTGTTCCGAAGAGAATTTAATTAGCTTAGATTTGGAATTTGAGCCCTTTGAAGCAGAAGAAACTGACTTTGCACTCTTCACCCTATACTCAACCTTGGAAGCAAATTTAGCATTTGTCGACATGCTTGCACAACCAGAACCCAAGAGAATCTTTTTCTCAATAGGGGGTTTTGCAACCTATGGTTCTTTGGCAAAGACCTCTGTCTTAACTTGCTCTTCAAACGAGTTCACCTCTGACT
>NW_020201056.1:10996-15495 GCF_001531365.2 Cynara cardunculus var. scolymus | reverse complement strand
TTCCAAATTTCCTTTGGAATTCCTTGGTGATCAGGGCCAAGGATTTCACAAAGGCGTTAATGTCGTCGTCTTCAGAGCTAGATGCTCTGTCTGTATCATCATCACTCTCCAAGATGAGAGCCTTCTTTCTTTTCCTCCTTTCTTCTCTGGGTCTCCGTTCATTGTGTGGTTGGCATGTTCCTGTCTTTTTTTGAATCAGAGACAAGAGCCAGAGGTCCACCTAGAGCGACCTTCGCCTTCTACACCTCTTGTTCTTGTGCTTGCAACATCCCATATACATCATGCAGAGTCTATTCCTCCAGATTCTAGTTTTCCTTGAGGGACATCGTCAGATTACCCATTTAGCGTTCAATCTCTTCAAGAAGAGCACGTTGTTCTCCTCTTGAGTTCTGATCATGTCACACTTGCGAAATTTGTTGATCAGAGTGTTGAAGCGATGATAAGTCTGTTCGAAAGACTCATCAGGGTGTGACTGGAAGCTGTTGTATTCATTGAGGCACTGAGCACGACGATTCTTCTTCATCTTGATTCCTCCTTCCAACTGCTTGGCCAGTTGATCCCACAAATCCTTTGCTGAGTCGCACGCATCCAGTGACTGAAAGATTTTGTTGGGAAGCGCCATGATCAAAGGTCGTTTGGCCTTTTGATCCACCACCACTCTTCATTTATCTTCATCACTAAGGACTTCGGCACGAAGGAGGTCACCTTCCTTTATGAGCTTAGAGGTGCAGTCTTTGATGAGATCATTGGATGTGAGGATCTCCATTTTAAGTGCTCCGAGATGGCCGGCCACAAAATCCCCTAAGGCATCCACCATAGCGTCCAGTTCTCTGCGAGTAGCCAAGTGATTGATGTTTGCCCTTGAGGTTGTCGAGTCGATACCATAGGTGACTGCAGAGGAGAACATCTCCTTGATTTCGTCTCTGAACGATGAGTAGTTTGTGTAGCCTGTAGAGACAAAATCAGCTGCAAACTTGGCGGCCATCTCTATGAGTTCGTCCTTGATCGTTTTGATGGAGGAGGGGTTGAGTGACATCGATTGGAAGGCCTCTATCAAATCATCCTTCTTAATGACAGAGCTCTGAAGGGTTATCAAGGTAGACTTCAACTCTGCAGTGGTGGCAGATAACTCCTTCAGAGCCTCTGTAAGCGGCGATAGATCCTGTGGCTGCGATCGTGAGATGAACAAGTAACTCGTCCATCTTTTTGAACAACTCTGTGGCAAAGGCGTTAAGCTCCCCCTTTGTGACATAATCGTTTTGGGAACTCGGACCACCAACACATGGTGTTCCTTTGGCCTCGAAGCTTGAGGCGCCCTCACTGGCTGGCATTTCGTAGCCTGCTCGGGGACTTCCACCGTATCCTCGCACATCTCCTTGAGGAGAGCCTAACGGTGTTCTGTAGATCTCGTGTCCTGTAGTTTCAGAGCCTAACCTGACATTTTGATCTAGTGGACACAGAAGGTGTTCTAGACCCTCTGCCTCTGTGGTTCTCACCGTTGCCTCTGAAGCACGTTTTGGTTGATCACTCTGTGAAGAGACAACAAATATCTCTGGGGGTACTATCGAGTCCTTGGGCGATTGGACTCTTTTGGTAAAACCTTCACCCTTTTGAGAGGATGAAGGAGTATGTTGTGGTTTCCCAGATGTGCGATCCACAAAGGACGAAAGATTGTCCTCTACGGCGGTAGGCTGGTTTGGGTTCGGCAAGTGCGTGCCTTCTTCAATAGAGGTTCCCTCTAGAACAGGTCCTCTAGGAATGTGGGTTGCACTAGGAGGTGGGCTGGGATGTGTGCCTTCGGCATCTTTTGCGCCCTCACCTAACTCCTCTACCTCTTCTTTTTCGTCATCTATGATGACTTCTGTCCCCAACTGAGACTGATCAATTGGTGCCCTGAACTCCTTCTGGATATTCGACAGAACATCCTGAATTTGTTCTGTTGGGGAGTCGTTGATGACCATCTTACGCAACCTTCTGCGTTTGGGTGTTGCTGCAGCCTCTGCCGGGCTTTCTTCTGCGATGGCCTCTGTGACCACAGGTTATGTGATCACAAGCTCTGTTGGATCAGCCTTCTTTGTTTTCCTCTTCTTAGGTTTTGGCAGAGGTACAGTTGGGCCCTCTTCCTCTACGGGCCTATTTTTCCCTTTCTAGTTTCTCATTGAAGAGTCGGTACCCTTCTGTGTCTTCGTCTTCTTGCGAGGAGGACTTGGGATTGTAGGGGGTTCCTCTCTCACCTCACCAGCCACTACTGGCTCCTCCGTTCATCCCTCTACTCTCATTTTTTCGATTTCCACACCTACGGGGACACCTATTCGTGGTGGGGTTATAGGGACCGGTTCTGATCGCCTGTTAGCACATCTATAGGATTTACGATCGTGGTGGCTTAAGTACCTGAGCATGGCCTTTGATAGGGGCCTTGGACTTCTGTAGCCATGCTCGTGCTCTATAGGTCTAAACTCCTTGAAGGGGTATATTTTGGCATTCGGCTCCACAAAGGGCAATCTTTCTGCAAGAAGGTCTCCAAAAGCCAAACCAAGGAAGCGTTGTAAGATCAGGTTTGGTTGGTTCATGTCTTCCTTTGCCTTCTTTTGGGCTTGGACCTTCGTCTTCTCCCCTTTGTGACTGGCGCACTTCTTCTTTATGAGGCCGACTATGTCCTCAAAAATCAATTGCACGTAGTCCAGTAGCAGATTAAAGTAGATGCCATACATTATGGACAGCATAGCACGGGATGATTGGTCATGGCTACCTACCTTCCCTGTGAGGCAGCAATTGATGATGGAGAATAGAGTGTTCCACACAGGGGGTAGTCCCTTACGCCTGAACTGTGTCCTTTTGGTAATGGGGGTCGCGTAAGAATGGAACTCCATAAATTTGATTAGTTCTTCATCAGTGGGAGTAGGAGCATAAGCATTTAAGTTCAGTTCGATTAAAGTAGGCAAACGGAGGGCTGTTCTCAAGGTTTCCACATTTAGTTCGAGAGGAACAAGTGATTTGTTCACTGGATGAGAGGCATAACCAACAATGGTTAGCCCAGTATTATCGAGGGTGGTTATGTAGGCACTCAACAGAAATTGGGTAATGTAAGTTTCAGGTGTGGGTCGAGTGGCAGTCAAAGCATAGTAGAGAGGGTGGTTTCTTAGTATTTCCATTAGTGTGAAGGTATTATCAGGAAATCCTGAGGGGACGAAGAAATAGTTGTTAGGTTTTTTGACTAATACGATCTTTTCGTATTTATATTGCACGAAGGACAGGGCGTACGAAGTTAGGGCTTGAGCTTGTGTTACCTCATTATCGCTTGAGGCGTTAACGGACTGAGCTGAGGCACTTGAGGAAGAAATTGTTGCAGGAAGCTTTGAGAGTTGCAGGTTGCAGGTTCGTCTGTGTGTTTGAGAGGTTTTTGAGAGCGTAAGGTTTTAATTTGGGGGGAAGGAGGGTATTTATAGGTAGGGAATTTCAAAATTGAATCATCTGTTGTACGAAAGGTCGTGTGATGAGTGGATTTGGGTGAAACGGTTCAAAAAAGTATGACATGCCGTCTTGGGAAGACGCGCGATTGACGACGTGCGCTTCTTTTTACTGACACGTGCGTGTTTGTTCTTACCCTTAACCATAGAACCGCGCGCACCATATCAATAGACAAGAACAATTAACAGAGTTCTGTCAGAGGCCTAAGGGTTATAAAGCCTCTGTGATATGTGTCGGGCCTTCTTATAAGTGTTACACCTTTTTACCTAAACGTTTTTAGAAAAATCCATAGCGAGATGAGTATTTGCTCAGCTCAACTCACAGAGCCTTTGTTAGAAGCGTCAGAGGTTCTGATGAGATGACCTCTGAGAACAAGATACTTCAAATGTTTTTGCACCTTCTGTAGTTTTTTAATGTTGTTAACACTCCCCCTCTGAGCCAGCATCCTTGGCTCCCCCTTGATTAAAAACCATTTTAAAATCCTTCAGAAGAAGTGTCCACAGAAGATCCGCTCAAAGAGCCTCTGTAAGCAGTCACAGAGGTTCTGTGAAAAGACTTCTGTGAACTAAAACATTTTATTCTTCAAAAGGTTTTATCCTTTTAAAACACAAAACTCCCCCTTGAACCATGCATACCTCTTCTTGGTTAAACCTGTAGACTAAAGAATCAAGAGAAAAAAATTATTCAAGAAATTTGAATTATTCACAAAATTAAATTTAAAAGAAAAAGTATGCACAAAAAGAATAAAGAATTAAGACGACCACCACCTAAGACTCTGGACACGACATTCCAATTTTCTCCAAAAGAGAAAATTGGAATCTTTTCTCATCTAGTGCTTTTGTTTAAAGATCAGCCAATTGAAATTCTGATTTGACAAAATATAATTCGACGTTACCTTCTTCAACTTGATGTTTAAGAAAATGGTACCTTATGTCGATATGTTTTGTCTTGGAGTGTTGAACAGGATTGGCTGAGATTGCTATTGAACTCTTCGAATCAAAGAGGATGGGGATCTTCTTGATAGAGTAGCC
>NW_020201056.1:4199-9385 GCF_001531365.2 Cynara cardunculus var. scolymus | reverse complement strand
GGCAGCTTCGACAAGTGATCTGTTCTTCCTCTCCACTACTCCATTTTGTTGCGGAGTCCTTGGGGCTGAGAAGTTGTGTGTGATGCCGACAGAGGCTAGGTATTCTTCGATCACAGATTTTTTAAATTATGTACCATTATCGCTCCGTAATACCCTGACCTGAAAAGCATGAAGAACTTGCAATCTCTTTAAGAGATTGATTAGTACAGAGGGGACCTGAGATTTCTTTCGAATGAAATCTACCCACGTAAACCTTGAGAATTCATCTATGAGTACAAGGATGTACTTCTTTCCTCCAAGGCTCTATACAGAGATAGGACCACATAGGTCCATATGAAGCATCTGCAGAGGCTTGTCATAGGAAGGATCGGACTTGGATTTATGGGAAGAACTTTTGAGTTTCCCATCTCACAAGCAGAGCATAGATGGTCCTTCTCAAACTTTATGTTATGTAGTCCCTTAACTAAACTCAGCTTAACCAGTTTGTCAAGAGTATGAAAGTTGAGATGACAAACCTTGGTATGCTAGAGCCAAGCTTCTTCGTTCTTCACAGAGGAGACGAGACTAACTTCTTCCTTGTCATATAACGAGTCAAAGCACAGAAGGTACAAGTCTCCCCTTCTGTCGGCTCTCATCACTTCTATCAAAGTATCAGCCTTGTACATGATACATTGTTTGACCTTGAACAGCACATCCAGACCGTTGTCKCAGAGTTGGCTGACACTGATGAGATTGTGTTTAAGCCCATCCACATAAGAGACCTTGTTCATTTTGATCTCTCCCTTCACAATCATCCCGTAACCCTTGATCTTCCCTTTCTGGTTACCACCAAATGCCACAGAGCCTCCTTCTTGATGCAAATAAGAAGACAAAAGCTCTATTGTACCAGTCATGTGCCTCGAGCACCCCGAGTCAACAACCCGGGTAGACACATGCTGTTGTAACTGCAATCATACAACGTTTAATTTAGGTACCCACTTCCAATTGGGTCCTTTAAAATTAGATTGCTTTAAGTATGTATTAGCATCATTAGATTTGGCTTTAATTTTCTTGGAAGAAACGCCGATCTGTCTCTTATTCTCCCCAGAGCCTTGACTCTTAGGGTGAGAGACACGACAGGAAGAGTGGTGGAAGTGTGTAGAAGGAGTATGCATGAAATCAAAGCAATTACAAGAGGAGACATCATAAGGAATTTGCATAAAATTTTCATTAGATTTCACAAAGAAGGGTACAGATGATTTGTTTTTAGAGCCCTTCCTAGATTTGGGTCTCTTATTACAAGATTCCTTTACTATTCTAGGCTCCTTTTTCAAAATCTTTTTAAGGTCCTTCTGTATTTGCCACTCCTTTGGTTTTCCTGCATTTACTGCAACAGAAGCTTTGTTAGACAAATGCCATTTTTCCTTTTGCTGCCAAGTGTAAGTAGGCTTCTGCGTCTTGGAGACAGAGCTTTGAGAGCTACTTTGCTTTGAAGTTTCTTTTTTACCTTTCTCAAGATCACTAGCAGTCTCTACAGCTTGTGTAGGACTAGCTTTGGGATCTGAGGCATTTTCATGCTTAGAAGTGCCTTTTCCAGAGAGCTTAGAGTTAAAAACATTTTCTAAGAGGGACTCATTTACAGAGGGCTCTGTGATAAAAGAGGGAAAGAATTCCAGAGCCTCTGCGGACAACTTTCGTTCAAGTGGTTTGCCAAAATAACAGTTTTCTTGAAATTCTGGTTGACCAAACTTAAAAATTCCTATTTGATCCTGTCTCAAAAATTTTCTTGGAATGAAATCCTTCTTTGCAGAAGGTGAGAAGGAATCAATATAGTCTTCATAAGCTATATTTTCAAAAGATAAACACGATTTAGTGTCTTGTTCAACCAACATTTTCCTTCTCTTGAAACTGGGCTTAGAATTAGAAACTTTGCTCTTTAAATTTTTTGAGGATCTAAAGGTATTCTCTAAAGTTTTCTTTGATTTGAAACCAGGTTTGTTGTCAATTTCCGAGAAACCTAGACCTCTTCTGCCCAAGTTGACCTTTATCTATACTACATTAATAAGCATTTAAGACAAAGTCTTAATTACAAGCCTTTAAGCACAAATTACAACCATTTTATGCAAGATTTTCAAAAAACTCTTAAAGACAAGTCACAAAGCATAATGTACAACCAATTTATACATAAAATTCAAAAAAACTATGAAACACAACTAATAAAGCATAATGTACAACCACCAACACCACCAAAGGTTGAAACTTTGAGTTTAACTTTTTTAGTTGAAGCTTTYTTCATCCTCCTTTTTACAGCTTTCTTCCACTCATTTAGTAAGTTCAAACCATTCTTTCTTGCTCCTTATCTCTTCGGTCCCTATTTACAGCTTTCACCTRAAAATTGTTTCAGCTTTTCTTTACTGTGAAAAACACAAGGTCTATATTTGTTGCCTTGTTCAAGAAACCAGTAGAAACAAAAAATACCTGCATAAAACCTTGTGGCATCCCCCTCTTTCTCTCAATCACATTCGCACCCTCTTTCTCTCAATCACATTCGCATAGTAAGCTTCTTCACTGCGTGCGATTACCCCAACCCTCCAAACCCTTCCCGACAGCCACTCTCCATCTCCGACAACTCCCTTCTCATGGCGACTCCCCCACCTCTTCCGTTTTCCGGCTACTCCTCTTTCTTTCATACAGGGCCCCAACCCTTGTTTCTCTTCCCTTCTATGTAACCCTCACCCCACCCCTGCATCTTTCTGTGAACATCACAACGCCTTTCGAGGTAAGAGAGGCCTCCAAACCTTTTGGTGAACATCACAATGCCTGCAATAGATGGATAGAGAGAGAGAGAGACAAGCTAAGATAGATTTTCTTTACAAGAAGCAAAAAGAAAAAACAGTCCAGTTGTTCAGTTCTAAACATTAGACCACATGATGTATAGGTTTGATATTTGTGGTTTTGGAGTGTCTACAATTGTCAATGTCTATATGGGTCTATACTTATATACTACTGAAGTAATACACACCATCTACTGCTTACTGCTCATTGGTTATGGATTACAGCAGCAGCAGCAGCAGCAATAATAGGTATCATTTGATCTATAACTAAGAAGTTATGGATGGTATGTGAGCAATAGGGTTTTCATAGCTGGTCTGATCAGAAGTGCCTTGACAATGAGCTAAATGACGCCGTTTCATAAGTTGCCAGGAAACATACGGGTAAAGTAATTGCTCCATCCTTTTGGACTTTGGTTAAACAATGATATGTTTTTGACGGATAAATCAACACAATATTTACAGTGCCATACTGGCATACCTTACCCCTCTCCTGCGTATATTCAAATACTTCGATATACATAGATATATATATATATATAATATATAAATAATATTCAAGATTTCTTGAAAAAACAACCCATAGTTTTTCTTTATAATGTTCAGAAAGAAGACAGTATTCACCAGGAATGGAAGGAAAAAATAATATTCAAGATTTCTTGAAAAAATAACCCATGCTCGGTAAAACAAACGAGGTTCCGGCGAGAGAGACGGGAAGTTCTATAAGAGTGGGTGCCCCTCTTCTGCCACCACATAACCGAATCAAGTTGAGCCGGTGAGTTTGCCTCGATTTTCAACAAAAAAGCAACAGCCCTCGATTTTGAAAACCCGCTAACCCAAAACTAGATCCTTGATCTTCAATCTAACTAAATCACAAAAACCCATGAATTTTTTGTGTTTCTTTGAACAAGAGTCACGATAATGTTTTGAAATTTTACATTTTTTATATATCTATGTGCGTGTAGAGAGAGAGAGAGAGAGAGGGGAAAGAGTACTTTAAGCAAAATATTCCAAAAAATAGAGATTGAGTTGAAAAGGATTTACCTTAGCGAGACCAATTGAGGATATAAGAGAGATGAAAAAACGAGGAGGTCAAAGTAAAAGAATAGAGAGAGGGTCTCTCTCTCTACACACTTACATATATCTTGAATTTATAAACCTAAAATCTTGGATTATGGATTGAGAGATGGAGCTGAGGGGAAGGAAGAAGGACCCAGAAAAGTGCTTTTGAGGACTGTCAAAAAGGAAAAAGAGAAGGACCCAGAAAAGTGCCGATAACTCTGACGACGGGGAGTCGGGTAGAAGATGGGAAAAAGGTAGAGCATGGAGGTGTGATTGTGAGTGGAGGTGGGGAGATACGGATGGTGTTCAAGAGTAAGGGTGAAGAAGAAGGTCCGAATGTAGTAGAAGCAACAGCCATTATTACTCCAATTTCCATTTTCTCTAACTAAATAAATAAAATAAATAGGAGAGGCGGTGGAAGAGAATAGCTTAAACCCTACACACCCTACGACGCCGTTCCATCATCCTCCAATATAATTGTTTTTTTAGTATATAAAACTAGAGAGTGAGTCATTCACAAATTTTATCACCAAAAAATTCGCAATGTAAGGTCCAATTTAGATTTAAAAAAAAGGGTACTGTGTTTCATTTGGTTATATATTTTCAACTTTGATAATTGGAAATCCTTTTTGTATCAACATTTCTAACGTTTCATTCTATCTATGCGCTCTAATATAAATAAACAATTGTTAGGTTTCGATGTAAATCAAAGTTATGGTAAAGATGGAAGATAGCTACTCTTAGATCAATTATAATTAAAGAGAATCATTAGATCAGTTCTCATTCTAAAGCGTAATCCATGGATTATTTTGCAATCAAAAGTAATCAAGGGTCCAAATCTATTCTTATATTAATGATTTTTAAATATAAATATAAATGTTGTATGAGAAATGCAAAAGTAAAGTGGGAGGATCCTAAGTTTAGAAAATAGAAAGCATGATCTACAAATTTGTAATACAACACCATCAATATCACTCAAACCTAAAGTTTCCCAAAAATGTTTCATGGTCTCAGTTTTTGGAGGTTTTTTCAGACTTCAAAAAAATTTAAATTAAAATATTTGTAATGAGTTCTGAGTATATGAGTTTAGAAACCCAATACGTGTGCAATTATTTTTCCATTTGATCTTGTTAATACACCGTATTAACCTTCAACTTTATATATTAGTTGATTTGCAAAAATAACCACACAAACTTATAATTCAAGGATAAATTAATGTTTCAGAATTGTTATTCACCCGTGCTGCATCGCGCGGGTATACCACTAGTCTTTTTATAAATGTTTTGAGCCTCTTGAAATTTCTTTATTTTGAGC
>NW_020201056.1:0-4164 GCF_001531365.2 Cynara cardunculus var. scolymus | reverse complement strand
TCCCTTTCTTTTTGAAAGAACTCCTTCACAGAAGTAACATTACATTTCTCGTGCTCCATCTGTCTCAACTCTTCCACCTTTACTTTCAAATCTTTTTCAGCCTTGGCTAGCTTTAGTTTTGAATAATTTTCAAGGTTTAAAAACTTGGTTTGCTCTTCTTCGAACATCTTGAAAAAGCGGTTTCTTTCTTCTGTGAGCAGAATTAGTTCTTTCTCACATAATAAAAGTTTTTCTTTAAAATTTTGATGCTCCAAATGATATGTATCGAGATTTTCAAGGATCTCTGTGAAAAAATCAAAGGAGTTAGAAGAGGAGGGAGTAGATACCTCTTGATCGTTTCTCACAAAGGAGTCTATTTCAATGTCAGCCATCCCGCAGAAGAGTTCATCCTCTGTGTCTGAGTCTTCCCATGCAAGAAGACCCTTATGATCATCATCGTCTGAGGATTCGTCTGTGACTAGCTCACTAGATTGATCTAGTAGGGACTTCTGTTGGCAATACTCAGCCTTCTTTTTGTAGAAGGTTGCGTCTTTCGGACCCCTCTGTGGTTCCCTTTCTCTTTTAGACCAGCAATCTGCAGCATAGTGGCCGGGTCCCCTCTTCCTTCCTCTGTTCTTCAACCCTCTGATAGGGCTTCTGCTCTTTCTCTTTCTTCTCTGACCTCTCTCCTTCTGTGAAGCTTCTGCGATTGAAGCTTTTGAACTCCTTCTTTTCTCCACCCTTCCTAAATTCTCTTGTGATCAATGCAAGAGTCTTCATCATCTCCTTCATGGAGACCTCTTCTTCCTCAGAACTGTTGTCACTATTTGCAACTAGCTCCACCTTCTTTTTCTTCTTCTCCTTTACCTCCTTTCCCTCCTTTCCCTTACCAGAGCACCCGTCCTCTGCAACAAGAGCCAGAGGGCCACCAAAGTTTTTCTTCATTTGCATAACTTGGGACTCTTGGCTCTTGAGAGATCCAAAAAAGTCTGGTAATGTCCATGTTTCTAGATCCAGGATGGCCTTCATGGACATTGTGATGTTCATCCATTCAGCCCCAAGGCTTTTCAAGAATAGTGAATTATTTTCCTCAGCTGTTCTTGAGATTCCATACCTCTTAAAGTTGCTGATTAACGTGTTTAGCTTAGAGTATGTATCCGACAAAGACTCACCATCTTTAGCCTTGAAGCTGTAGTACTCGTCGATGTAGATTGCACGATTGTTGAAGACTGCTACATATGTGTGAAGACTGCTCAAGCTTCAGCGAATGATGATGAGACCATTAGGTCATTCCAGCATTCAGCGATCAAAGAAAGCTTAGGTTTTCGGGGCATTGGATTCTCACCAATGTTTGCGTTACTCAAGCCGACATTCTCGCTTCCGCTTCGTCCACTACCGCTCGTGCGGGTGCTTCACTATAAGGCGGAACGCTCCCCTACCGATGTATTTTTACATCCCACAGTTTCGGCAGATCGCTTAGCCCCGTTCATCTTTGGTGCAAGAGCGCTCGATCAGTGGGCTATTACGTACTCTTTCAAGGGTGGCTGCTTCTAGGCAAACCTCCTGGCTGTCTCTGCACCCCTACCTCCTTTATCACTGAGCGGTCATTTAAGGGCCTTAGCTGGTGATCTAGGCTGTTTCCCTCTCGACGATGAAGCTTATCCCCCATCATCTCACTGGCCGACCTTGACCCCTGTTATTTTGAGCTCATATCTAGTATTCAGAGTTACGATTGTTGTTGTCTTCTCCTTATGCACACAAAGGACAAAACCCATACCCTTTTGAAAGTTGGTACAGTACGGAGCCGTCTAGTCGACTCTATTGTCCACCAACTTTAGGTAAGGATGTCTGCTCATGAATAGTGCTTTTTGTACTATTCACTGTAGCAAAGGACAAGTCTTCCTCTTAAGGCTTGACACGCAATCTAACCCTACCATATTGCATTAAATGAACATTTAATGCACTGGGTATAAATATAAGTGTTTCTTCTCCATGCAAAGCGCGCACAACTCACTCTCTAACCCTAATTCTTACTTCAAGCATTTTCTAGCTTAAGTAAAGGATCTTCTTTACATCAATTACTTTTGTTGTATTTGCTAAGACTTTGTGTGTAACTAAAGATTGTTTAGATATGTTTTTACTACCTTACCTTTCCGCAAACAATCTTGTAAAATTTGTATTGATCTTCTCTATCAATATATATTTTAAATTTGAAAATATTGTGTTTGTATTCACCCCCCCCCCTTTCTACAAATTTTTTCTCTTCTTGTAGACCCTCACGGGGCCAACAGATAACCATAGCATGGTACCCAAATCCTGTTCTGAAATTCCCAAAACTCTCTGTCATCTTTTACAAATTCAGATATCAATCCACCTAGTTTTTCTTGCTTAACCTTATCCTCCTTCATAGCTTCGTGCTGAAATTCTTGCAATTATTCCTGAATACTTGGTAAAAACTCAACCCGTAGAGCTATAGCTTTGATAGTTCCACTCACTAATTCCAAACATCGTCTCTGATGCATATTCAGATCTTTCTGATGAAATAAATGTTGCAAGTTCTTATGATATGTGAAAAGTTGACATTTAGTTCTGTATAAGTAGTGCCTCCATATTTTTAAAGCCAATACCATCGCTGCCAATTCCTTATCATGAGTAGGATACTGCCTGTCATGATCTTGTAACTGTCTGGAAGAATAAGCTATTACCTTTCCACGTTGCATTAGTACACAACTCAAACCCATCTTTGATGCATCACTACATACCACAAAATCTTCCATTCCATCTCGCAGAGATAGAATTGGTGCACTGCATAACTTGTCCTTTAACATTTGAAAGGCCTGAGCTTGCGCTTCACCGCACTCATATTTCACATTTTTCTTGGTGAACTTTGTTAATGGAGTAACTATACGAGAGAAATCTTGTATAAACTTACGATAATACCCAGCCAATCCTAGAAAAGTTATGACTTCAGCTGGAGTCTTTGGGGCGTCCCATTTTTCAATGACTTCAATTTTCAAAGGATCCACTTTAACACCTTCCTTTGAGATAACATGCCCCAAAAATTGAACTTCTCGCAGCCAAAATTCACATTTTGACATCTTGGCATACAATTTCTCTCGTTTAAGCAATTCCAAAAGTAGTCTCAAATGATAAGCATGCTCTTCTTCCGACCGAGAATATATCAGAATATCATCAATGAAGACAATCACAAATTTATCAAGATAGGGACGACACAACCTATTCATCATTTCAATAAAAGCTGCAGTGCATTTGTGAGTCCAAATGGCATAACCAAAAATTCGTAATGACCATATGGTGTACGGAATGCTGTTTTCGACACATCTTCATTCCGAATCTTCAATTGATGATAACCGGATCGTAAATCAATTTTTGAAAAATAAGTAGCCCCAACCAATTGATCAAACAAATCATCAATTCTTGGGAGAGTATACTTATTTTTGATTGTCAGTTTATTCAGCTTTCGGTAATCAATTCACATCCTCATTGGTCCATCCCTCTTTTTCACAAAAAGCATCGGCGCACCCTACGGGGAAATACTTGGTCGGATAAAACCTTTATCCAACAATTCTTTCAATTGAGACATTAACTCATTTAACTTAGAAGGAGCTAATCTATATGGCTCACGTGCGACGGGTGCTGCTCAAGGAAGTAATTCAATCTGAAATTCTATCGTTCGATTCGGAGGTAGACTTATTGTTATATCTCATAGTACAAAATGTAAAAAGTAATGAAAAACAATAATTGATGAAGAACCAGAAGACCGATGAAGAGATCAAGGCAGAAAAGACTAAGTCTGAATCGATGGAAAGACTAACCAGAGCATCGATGGAAAGACCAACCATCGAACCGATGGACCAAGTACAACTAGCGGATCGATGGTTGATGCGATGGAAAGGGTATTCATTGATGCGATGGAAAGACTAACACTTAGAAGGTTTTCTAAGTATTCATCCAAGCGTGCAATGAAGATTTAAAGATGAGGATGAAATCATCACATCAATAATGACAGCTGGAGATGACATATCAACAGCTAGATTTATAGTTTATCTTGTAAACAATGATTATCCATGTAAAAGATAAACATTATCTATTAGCTAGAATATTTGCTAGAAAGTAGTAATAGTTAGTTATCTTAGCATTAGCTAACTAGTATAAATAGACGAC
>NW_020201055.1:71140-86224 GCF_001531365.2 Cynara cardunculus var. scolymus | reverse complement strand
AGAGCCTCTGTTCAAGCCGACGACTACAGAAGGATCGAACTCTAAGTAAGGGTAATTCTACATGCTTAGCTCCCAAGAACACTCCCGAAGAATGGTCCGAACCTGGAATCTCAAGAATGCAAAGTTGTTACAAGTATGAGGCTTTTTACTTAAACCTTCACAAGATGGGGTCTAGCAACCTTTTCCCACAATCAGATAATTTTCCACGAGTATACTGTGGACCGATCCCATGGCTAGATATGTACCTTTACTGATTGCGATCTGACATATCTTAATCCCTAGGATCTTCTTTCCCTATATTTCTACACATACCACAAAAAGGATAGAGGCATGAAGTATGCTTTGGCCAGCTCCGCGAAAAGGCGAACGATGACTGACCTTCTTGACTTCCGGAGTAAGCTTGACTTCCAAATTGCTCTGGATTTGGGGATTGTCCAGTTAAATGTCACTGCACCCAAGGAATATTTTGAAGGCATATAACACATCCCCTCCTGGATGGTGCTGGTCGAGCTAGAACATGGGGTGGTCTTTAGGAATGAACAAGGCAAGAAGGTGTTCTTCCGTGAAGACCAACGCTTCAAATATTCTAACTCAACTCTGTGGTACATCAAGAACAACCTATTAAGATGCAGAGATGGAACCCCTGGCGTAAAGGAGAGGACGAGCAATCTAGTCAAATCTATCGATAATGTATTGGAGTTTCGTGAACTTCTTAGGAGGTTCATGAAGCTTCTACATATCTAGGCCTCTACCTTTGTATGTAATAGCTATTTTTTGTTTTTTCCTTCAACTAATGTAATTTCCTTTCGTCGTACTATAAAACATTAGATAGTCAATGTAATACAGAGGTCCTTTTTGACCTCTAGCTTCGATTAGACTTGTGTATTCATTCTTGTAAAAGTCTGTCTTATTTACACTTAAGGGGAGATTGTTAGATCCCATCTTGTAAAAGTGTAAGTAAGAATCCTCTTACTCTAGTCATTAGGACTTAGTCTTTCCAAGCTGTCTGGACCAAGAGCTCTTAAGCAGAAGATATCAACACACAGAGCTCTTACTCAAAGAGCTAAGCGTCTCATATATAGAGCTCGTGCTCTACCCTAGGAAAGATCAAGAATTAAGTATCAAAAAGGTTAAGTACTTGATATAGAGCATTACTAAAGACAGAGAGCCTCTGTATAATACATGCAGAGCCCTCTGAGGCTCCTACTCTCGTGGTTTGCACGCTCGGTTAAGCCTTTTCTACAAGACTTCTAACAAAATCTTGAACGCTTGACTCAGTCTACTCCACTTTCCAAGGAACGTGAATGCTAAGAACGTGGAACAACAACTCAGAGTTCGAATCCATGATTCTAGGAGATTATGTTTAGCTTAGTCATATGAAAGGAGGCATCCTCCTCAAGTTACAAAAGATCTGAAAGCGCCAAATAAGACTACACTCAAGAATAGAGAGTTCTTGTAAGAATACAATTAGATTGAGAGTTTTTTGTTGTTACTCAAAAATTAATAAAGCTTCCCACTTATTCAAGTCTGTTTTACATTGTTACTTTCATCTTGAATATTTTGGTTACACCATTTAGTTGCACAGTGGCGATTTTATTCATACTCTGATTTTACTGTGTTTATTGTTAATTAAGAGAAATCTAGATTCCAACAGCCAATATTGAAGAAAGGTGGAAGAAGAACACCTTCAGATCCTAACGATGGACCAACTCTGAGAAACGAACAAGAAATAAAGTTCTCCCTTGAAGAAGTCCTGAAGGATTCGAAAAAGCCAGACATCTCTATGTTGGACCTCTATTTGCCAGCGAAGGGTCCTTACATACCCAACACTATGCATATAAAGCCTGAGTTTGGATTTATATTTCTTGACTATGAAGGAGAACACAACTTTCAGAGTGTGACTGTGTTTGGTCTTTATCCTATAGAACATCTTGATTATCTACGGTATTGGTTGGACAATGATTTTTATGGTGAAATGATAGACCGCAAGATCAAAAAAGAATTTCTACATCGAAAGATGCTTGAAGAAGAAGTACCTGGTTACATCGACTTCAGCGACTTAGATTAGTTAGAAATTTTTGTCTTGTAAATTTTATCTTTCATTGTAAGTCTTATTTTTCTATGTCTTTTCCTTCAGTGTATCACTTATATGTAAAAAGTTTATAATATACTGACTGAAACACTTGTAATGCTCTTTTGATTAATATAAGTATTTCATCAGCATCACTGAAAAAGATCCCTGAAAAAGGTATTAGGGACACATGTCTATGAGTTCTAGTATGCTCTTACAGTCACTAACAATCTTCAGTCAGTGAACATGTTCAGTTTTAGTTTCCCTTCTTGTACTTTTTCTTAAACTTGTAACTTAAGAAAACTTATATAGTAAAAATTGCATCACTGAAAAATATCCCAAAATAGTTGTAAGGAACATGTACTTCATATATAACTTTTCCTTACTATTAAAACCTTAAGGCAATTTTCTTTAGGTTGTTTTGTCCTCATCAAATAAGGGGAGATTGTTGATTCTCTCTCTCATTGATTTGATGATAATCCCTTTTACCATCCAAAGTATTATGTTTCTATCTTTCCAGTTCAGCGATCATCACTGACTTTGTTCGGTGATCTTTGAAACACGCATTGTAATCCTACAACGACAACCATACTTCAACAAGACAAAAATCACACCCAAGAACCTTCAATGAATGGCGAAGACTGAAACTGAAGATTAGCGACTGGCGCGTTCGTGATCTGAAGCGGTATTCATTGATTACAACCTGATCAACATATGTGTGAAGACTGCACAAGCCTCAATGAATGTTGAAGAAACCTCCAACGTTATTCCAGCATTCAACGATCAAATGAAGCTTGCCACGCACGATTGATTTTGTCTTGTACTTCCACACATAAAGAACAAACCCATACCCCTTCAAGAGTATAGTATTGCATGGAGCCGACAAGTCGACTCTAGTGCCCACCAACTCCATGAATGGATGTCTGCTAATGAATAGACAATAGTACTATTCACTGTTACAAAGGATAAGCTTTCCTCTTAAAGCTTGATGCGTGTTCTTACCCTTCTGATTTGCATTTATTGCAATGGATATAAATAGCTGAGTGCTCTCCTCATGCACTACATCTATCTACAACACATAAAAGAACACATACGTTTATCTTCAAGCAAATTAGAATTTCTCGCTAAATTCTAAAGTTCTTACCCAAGAAGAACATCTTTCTGTCTTTATCATTTCGGAAAATTTCTTATATTTGCTAAGTATATTTGTGTGTAATCTTAGTTTCATATAGATAGGTTATCTTTACCTTTTCTATTTCTGCAAACAATCTGTAAAAAATCTGCATTGATCCTTCCATATCGATATATATTTTGAAATAGGAAAATTTTTTGTTTTAGTATTCATCCCCCCCTCTACAAACTCTTCCTCTAAACTCTTGTAGACCCAGTTGGGACCAAAACTAGTCCCCTTTGGTTTCTCCCATTGGAAAGCTGATTCCCTCAAGAATACACCCTTCTTAGCTCGAGCAGGTCTTGGGTGATATTGGATTGTGAAATCGTCATCATCATTGTCGTCTTTATCATCATCGTCAGCTCCAAGATCTTGTCCAACATCAGGGAGAAGAAGATCTTCATCATCACTTTCTTCATCGCCAATATTTAATTCAGAGGTGATGGGAAGGTCTTTTTGAATAGCTTGAGTTATCACGGCATCATCATCATCCTGACCGTCAGCAACAACTTCAGCTTCGGCTTCGTTCGAAGTGATGGCATCCTCAGCATGAAGGATAAGAGAGAGATCTTCAGGTTCAACAGCAACAACAGTTTCTTCAGCATTCTCCACAACAGTTTCATGCTAGTATTTCTCCCCGTCTTTGTCGTCAACAAGACTAGAGGTGAGATAATTAAGATGTAGGGAGATTTTTTCAGTGCATAGCTTAAGGTTGGAGAGAGCCTCAACTTGCAGATGGTTGAACTCAGCCACCTGGTCCAGTGATTGGCGGTCAGCTTTAGTAAGTGATGGCTTAGGGACCTGGTTTGGCTGCTAGAGAAGCGCCAGAATTTGCTGAAGCAACTCACAATTCCTGATGAGCTGAACTTGCACTTCTTTGGCCTTGTTGTTGAGAGCAGAGATGGCCTCAGTGTATGCACACACTTTAGATTGCACCGTCTTCAACAAGTTTTTCACTTCACATACCTCATCTTTAACAGCAGAGATGTCGTGATAAAGGTCTTCCTTCATGGTCATCGCTTGGTGGACCTCATATATCTTGTCCAAGAAGGTGGCCATAGGTGAATCATCAATGGCTGAGAGATGAAGTGGGTGCTTAGCAGTGGCAATGCTAATATTCTCACTTTCAGTGATTTGGTCACTGAAGTGGTTAGGTGAAAGGCCAGGTTGGGATTGAATTTTAAAGTTAAAATGTATTCGTCTTGAAAGGTTTAATATTGTATTTTTAGAAGGTTTGACTTTGTATGTCATGTTTGACTTTGACTCTTATGTTTCTAGTTTCACCTATAAATAGGTCTTGTCTTGTAAGAGAATTAGTAAGAGCTTTATTGTAATATTACGTACATTGAGAGTGAAATATACTATATTGACCAAGTTGACTTTTCCTCTCTAGACATTCAAAGTGTTCTTATTGTTCATATGAAGATTGCCATTGATTCTTGATGATTATTGAAGATTGATCATATTGTGGGACACAAATGGTATCAGAGCTGGAATGCAGTGTAATCATTTGAAGAAATCATCAAATTTGAAGAAATTCTTGAAAAAATCAGATTCGGTTCATCATCTCCTTATATGTTCTAGAAGTGTTCTTCAAGTTTTTCATAATTTTCAACATAAATCTTTCAACTTTGGTGAATTGATGTTAAAATGATGATCAATGTGTGCGATTGATTCGTGAATCTTTGTTATTCACAAATTTTCATGTTTTGATCGTTCGTTTTTAAAGATCTGATGGTTTTTGTGGTTTTTGAAAAAAAAAATGTGTTCATGAAAAATCTCATAAAAATATGATTTTAATCCATTTTTTTGTGAAAAAGTTGTTGTTTTTGTGTTTTTGGTTAGTTTTAGGCGGATTCCCCTAAATCAGATTTCTTGACTTCGCCAAAATCCAAGTCTAAATCGCACAACAAGGTAGCCGGATTAGACTACCGCGCTCAACATCTTACCTGTATTAGGTTCTAAATCGTACAACAGCCTAGCCAGATTCATTACTAAATTGCTCAACTCTTGTCCGTATTCAAGGTAACTCGGACACAGCATTGTCTAGACTTAGCTACCTCATTTAAAGACTCACCCGTTTTAGACCATCCTCGCTCATAGCCACATGCGTATTAGGCACTTCTCGGCCAAGACTTGATCACTTGATCTCTTTACCCGGTAACAACCTCTTCCTCGGACACCTCTATACACGAATTAGGCCTAACACGTGCAACAACCCATCTAGATTAGCACCTTCTTCAGACAACTGCTTCTCCGGATTACACCCTTCCTCGCTCACAGTCTTACTCGAATTAGCCCATCCTCGAACACAGCACTAACCGGATATTGCATCCTCGGCCAACTGCCTAACCGATTTAGCCCCTTCCTCTTTCAAAGTTGCATCTGTATTCATGGATTCCTCAGCTAAAAGACTTAGTCAAATTTCATCAAGCTGTCTGATTTGGTGTTTCTTTAGCCATTCTTCAAGTCTGTCCGGATTTGTTACGTCTTACAACACTTTGTCCGATTTTTGAGCATTCTTAGTCAAATTTTGTCATTTTCAAAACCATTCTTGTCCAGATTCCATATGCTATATTTTTGATCAATTTTTTTTTTGGATTTCACTTTGCTTATTTGAATTTCATCAAATTTCTTGAGTTTTGAGCAGTGTTAACTGTTTTGAGTTGTGAACTGTTTTTGTGAACTGTTTTAAACTGTTTTACTGTTTTTGATTGTTCTTACTGATTTTTTCAATCAGAACAGTTTTTGGAGTTCCTAAGAATTTTTGCATCGACTGATTTTATTTGAGTGCTATTTTTGAATTGTGATTTCTTTGTTCGATTTCATTACTACATAGATTATATTTTTTTAATCAATCTTTGATTTTTAAATGGCAGCATTTTACGATAAAGAATACAGGGAACTCAAAGAGAAGTATGATAAACTGAGTTTAGAAAATCAGAAGAATAGGTCTTGGATTATACGTGTAACAGATTACAATGAAAGAGAGAAGGAAGAGAAGAAGGTTTTACAAGAAAAACTGGATGAATTCATTAATAATGCTTCTGATTCAAAGGATAGTAATTTAAAACTGAACAAGCAGATTGAGGAATTAACTGAGAAACTATGTAAAGCTGAGTTTTAATTGGATGCTGAGAAAAGGGAATTGACTGATGAAAATATTTATGAATTGGAGAGAAGTATGCATAATTATAAAGACAAATATCTGAAAATCATGCTAACGAGGAGTTCATTAAAGATTTACAATGAGAGCATAAAGTAACTTGTGAACGTATGGAAAATGATTTCATGCATAGAATTGAAAATCTTGAGAAAACGTTGAATTCTATAAGAATAGAGTCAGCTGAAGTTTGGAGCAAATCAAATAAAGATCTATTTAATAAACTTCAAAAAGTTCAAAATGAACTGAATGCTGAAAGAGACTCTCCAGAAAAGAAAAATAAAAAGTTTGAAGAGCTTACAGAGAAACTTCATGAAGCTGAAAAGAAAGTTAATGATGAAAAAGAATTATTGGAACAAGAGAAAAAAAGGGTTTTAGAAGCAGAAAAGATTTTGAATGCTGAAAGGAAAGTTGTGGAGAAAGTGAAGAAAAGGATGATAGAAGTTGAGAAAAGATTTGATACTGAATGAAAATCTTTTGAGAATAAGATTAACTCTTTGGAGCTGAATGCCAAAATGCTTTTAAAACAAATTTCTGATTTTGAAAAACTTATCATCTTGGAACGAGCCAAGGTTGATAAAGAAAAGAAAGAGTTTAAAGAAGAATGTTTGAGCAAGAATTTGGAATTGCTTAATAATGCTGAACAAAAGCATAAAGCACTAGATGAAGAAAAGAAACTATTTGTACTTGAAAAGAGAAACACTACTAAGAAATATGCAGCAATTGCCAAAGAGCTTGCAAAAAAAATTGGCTTGATATTGCTTCTGAGAATGAAAAAGGAAGTTCAGATGAAGAGAGAAAGGAATTTGAAAAGGAGAGCAAAGTGTTTGAAAAGTTGAAGAATTAGAAGGTAAGCTTTTGGTTACTTCAAAGAAATTGTCTAATCTAGAAACAGAACTTGTAACTAAATTGAACATGAGAACTGAACTTAAAAGAAGTACGATTTACTTGCTGATGAAAAAGACAAGTTACTGAAGAAAGTAAAGATTTTTCTAGTGCTCAAAGCTCAAGTGGATCTCAATCACAATGTAAAACTAGCTTTTATGAATGTTCTAGTGTGAAACCTAATAGTTATTCAAGCAGCCCTAAATCAACTGTTTCTAAGAACAATTCTCATTCTTCAAATCAATATTATCAAGGGTATGTCATTGGATCACCCAATTATTATTCAAAAGTTAAAAATGTTTGGGTCAATAAAGTTGTTTCTGTTTGGTTTCATAAATATGTTGTTACTAACCCTGTTCTTCCTTGTATTGTAAGAGCCACTAATGATCTAATCAATCTTAGCAAAAGAAGAATCATGTGCTCAACATGCAGAACCACTGATTTTATCAACAGAAAAAGGTAAAGTAGATGGTATGAGGACAACAACTATCAGAAAAGTTGGAATAATTATAACAAGTATGAATCTTATTGTGTATCTGATCAACCTATTAAGAGTGCTTTAAAGAAGACATCTAATAGAAATAGATGGTTTGGCAGTTACAACATACCCCAACCTGATACTAATTAAGAATGACCCAAGTTTGTATGGGTACCAAAATATGTTTGATTTGTTTTTCCAGGTGTGTCATTACTGTGCTCATCAGAAAATCATCTGTATGATACACAAATACAAGGGCAGTTTGTATAATGGTTTCTAAACAAATAAGTTTAGGACTCACACTAAAATGAATATGGCTTTTGAACAACACAGTTCAGGACCCGAGGCAAAATGTTTCCATTTTTGGTTTTGAGCTTAAATGAAATACTACTTAAATCTATTTTCTAGTGGGAGTCCCTGGAAAAAATAATAATAAATGTTTTTGGTAACTGAATTGATTTCTGAAAAGAGTATCTTTTTTGAGCAGGTATTTCCTTAGATTTTACTTGCGTAATTTCTCATCGTACATAATTCCATTATCTGTTTTAGCTATTCTTCAAACCATTATTATTACATCTCTTATATGAATATCATTTTCGGTGATAATACACTCGTTTGTATTCAAAGTTGTTTTCTATTTTTTGTTACTTTGATTGATTCACATCTCATTATTATTTAATGTTCTGAATATGTAAACTTGTTCTTACATATCTTCATTCGTTTCTCCCATATGTTCTAAATAATCTGATTTTGACACATCACTCCTTGTTGATTGTGCTTAAACATTATATTTTTCTTGATCAATTTTATCTAATCATTTGAGCTTATTTGCAATAATATTTTGATCAACTGTTTGTGATCATTTGAACGTACATTGTTAAATTTTAGGAGGGACTGAGTGCTTCACAGAAATACCTCAATGGAATGTCAGAACCGACAAACCTACCTGTGACATTCCGTCATTTTTGAGCTTCAGGTTAGTACCTTATTATAGATCCTATACTTAAAATTATATTTTTCTAGGATCTAGTCATGGTGATTAGAGTTCATTTGGTTTAGTTCCCAAGTTTAGTTCCGAAGATCACGCCTCGGCGGGTAACTGATGAAGTTAACTTGTGTAATGCCAAATATTTTAGAAATGCWCCAATAAAATAAAGTTGATATTATAAACTTTTAAATTGAAATTATAAAAAAAATTTCATTTGAATGTCCAAATAATTTATCAAAATGTGGAGTTTTGGAATTAATAGTATTAATGTTTGGGTAAATTATATAGTGGGTTATAAATTTAAGTGGGTTTATTCTTATTTAAGAAAAACAAAAGTTTTATTGGGTTTGGGCCTTTAGAGGCCAGCCCATTTCCTTCTTTAAAAATCCTCATATAAATACCCCACATCCTTTGAAAACTCTCATTTCCAAATTATCTTCAACTTAAAACTTTTCATCTCTCTAATCTCTCTCTAAAATCAACTACCTTCCAGCCGATTCCATCATCAAGCAAGTCCTTAGGAATTCTGTCAATCTTGAAGAACATTGAAGAATAAAATAAAAAGGTATGATACTAGCTATCTTACTTTTGTAAAACAACAAATGTTTTCATCTTCCTACTCCTACTTCTTGATCTTGTAATTAAATATCTGGAGAATTAAAGAGGGGAGATTATACATCAAAGACATGAAAATGTCTTCAAAAAGGATGATAATCTATTATCCATGTTCTTTTGAACTCTAAAATAGGAAGAAACCCATTGCATGCGAAGTTTGAGCATGTAAAGTTATGTTTTGAAGTCTGGTAGAATCTGCATGTATCTTAAATAGGTCTTATCATCTACAAAATTTAATGGAATCGGGAAATATTTTTTGGAGACTGATCGTATTTGTTAGTTTGAAAATAGAATTAAGATCCTCGAAAAATGATGAGTTTAGACCCCAAATGGCTGTCACTCGAAGAGTGTGCAATCTGTTTTGGGGGCTGTGTAACTCAAGGTTGTAGGGTAATAATGAGTGACTTAAACCCACTAAAATTTCTTGATATTTGGAAAAAGCCCGCTGATCTCATTATCTTGGATTATGGACATAAAATGACTTTTGGGAGGTTCCTATTTATAGTGATTTGCGAAACCCAAAAATATCCAGAACAGAATTTATAATCTGTCCAAAAATCAGCTTTTGAGTAAAAGATTTTGATTCCTTTTAATATATAATTTTTGGGATAATTTTAGAACAAATAATAAAATATCACCTTTAATTTATAAAACCCGACGACATTATATAAGATTCAACTTAACTTTGTCCTTGTCAAGAACCGATAGGTGGTCTAAATTATGGATGTTGGTCTGTTTAGGAAGGTTAGGGCGGACGTTGAGCGCTTCAAACGTCATCTTCTTGGATATTCATCATCAAATCTGTGAGTTCTCACAGCCCCGCTTTTTAATTTTTTTGTTATTTAACTGGGGGAAAAGCATGAGATTAAGCAAACTATACTGTTTATTTATTTAACCATTGGACTAAAGAACTGTTTAGTCAAGCTTTGTTTGAAAMCATCGGACTAAAGAACTGTTTAGTCAAGTTTATTATGTCATGAAATATTTACTGTTTTTGCACTATCAAATAAATGCTAAGTTGATGTGCTTGGAGTATGTTTCCAAATAAAGTCCCCGTCCGTAAACGCTACTTGTTAACTCGGCCACGTCCCCGGGCCGTGGTATTGTGGATAGCCGCTATTGTGTTGACAGTCCCACCCAGAAAGGGGTGCACATTACCTATGTTTTCTTAGTCTAATAATGTGGAATTTGGACCACCGCTGATTTAGTACTATTACGAACTGTGGGATCTAAGTAAGTGTACGGGCTACTTATGGTCGTTCATAAAATAATGTGGCACATTGGTCAGGTAAGGCTCAGTAGCGTCTTAAGTTAAGCATCATGGTTGATTTATATTTATTAAGTGCAAAAGTTTACGTATAAGTTTGCAAATAAATAATTTATGCATTGTAATATTTTGTGCATGTGAAAACCCGTGAGCTCACCAACTCTATGTAGTTGACGTTGTTTTTTGTTCCATGTTTTTCAGGTGATAAGTAAGAAATGAAACATTTTGGGAGCATACTTGTGGCAAGACCGATTAAGTTCGCATTTGAAGTTTTTGTAAAAGAAGTACACTATCCCGTTTTGGTTATCGGTGTTAAACWCAATTTAATTTGTAATATTGAAAGGTGTTATTTATTAACTGCTGCTGTGACTCGCCTACCTGTTACATCTCGTGTTTCTGCTTTAGCGGGGTGTGACACTACCCATGAGGACAACCATATCTGAGTGAGCTTAAACTCAAAATGGGTTTGTGTGCAGAGCTTAAAATGAAAATGAGAGGGGTAGTTGTTGTGAGCCAAAATAATTGATGAAAGTTGTGTCAGGATTAAAAGATTAAAAGAATCTTCTTCTAACTTTTATATTCCAGGCAATCCTTGAAATCTATTAGTTCTCGATTCTTTGGAGACTAATATTGAAAAAGGCAACGCCCAAAACTAGCTACTCATTTATCTCTTAACAGATAAGTGTTTCAATAACACTTGGGGCACGTAGCTCACATTCTATCAGTTTCTTATTCGGAGAAAATTGATATTGAAAAAGAAGGATATATTCCTCCCCCTTCAAGTCTTTTTTATCATGGATTGAGTCAGATAAATTTGTGTAGTCCACATGATTTATCTTTTTTAGCCTAAATCGAAACATATTTTGCTTTACTTTTCTACACTACACAAATTTTGCAATTTATATGTTATTTTTCCATAACATTCATAGATATGTTGTTATTAAGCTATCGATGATTGAATGGAAGTCCTTGTGAGATGAACCTAAAAAAGTCTCATATATAAAGTACATTCGTTGTACTAAATATATTTGTTTTATTCACAGGTCAATCTTTTCATAAGATTGAGAACATTTTCATAATTTGAAATTGGTTATTTTCCCATCTTCTTAATCTGATAAGATTATACAAGTGGATTTGCAAAGATCTGCTTACAATTTTACGAATTGACGGCACACGTTGAAAATTTCATTCATTCTAGTGTATGATGCAAATGCTTCTCATTTCATCATAAGCAGGAGTATGATATAATGAATGAAATAATCAAGTCTGAAGATTGGGAACCGGCAAAAGTGTCACACCCCGTTGAAGCGTAAACACGAGATGTAACAGGTAAGCGAGTCACAGCAGCAGATATTAAATAACACCATTCAAGTTAACAAAATTCTAATTTAACATCCATAACCAAGTTGGAATAGAATAATTCTTTACAAAAGTTTCAAAATGAACTTAATCGTTGTCGTCACATATATGCTCCAAAACTTCATTTCTTACTTATTTCCTAAAAATCATGAAACATAAAACAATGTCAACTACAAAGAGTTGGTGAGTTCACGGGTTTTCATATACACAAAAATATTTACAATGCATAAATCAATTCTTGCAAACTAATACATAAACTTGCACATGATAAATGTAAATCTATAACGATGTTTAAAACTTGAGATGCTACTGAGCCTTTCCTGACCAATGTGCCCCATTATTTTACAAACTACCATAAAGTGGCCCGCGCTCCCTTAAGTACCACGGTTCGTATCAGTACTACTTCAGCGGTGGCCCGTTCGCACACATGAGTAGACTATTAAACATAGGTAATGTGCATCCATTTTTGGGTGGGATTGTCAACACAATAGCGGCTATCAACAATTACCACGGCCCGGGAACGTGCCCGAGTTAACTAGAAGCGTTTACGGGAGGGGACTTTTTTTAAAGCATATCCTCTCAAGTACATCTATTTACCATTTATACCATAGTGCAATACAGTCAATTTTTCATGACTTCAACAAATCTTGACTAAACAGTTCTTTAGTCCAACAGTTTTACAAATAAACAGTATAGTTTGCATAACTTCATGCTTTTTCCCTAGTTTAAATAAACAAAAAGCATTAAAAGTGGGGTCGTGAATACTCACAAGTTTAGTGATGAATATCCAAGAACTTGATGACGTTTGAAGCGCTAAACGTCCGCCCTAACCTTCCTAAACAGTCYGAAATCCAATAATTAGATCACCTATCGGGTCTTGATAAAGATAAWGTCAAATTATATCTTATGTATTGCCAATGAGTTTTTATGAATTAAAGTTGATACTTATAATCTTTGCTCTAAAAATAGTCCAGAAATTATACATTTAAAAAAAAAAAATCAAGGTCCTTTGCTCATAAAGCTGCCATTTGGACATAATGTAAATTATATTTCTGGAATTTTTGGTCTCACAAATCACTGTCAAAAGGAACCTTCCAAAARTCATTTTGTGTCCAAATTTTTATATCATCAATAATAATGAGTTAAACAGATTTTTCCCGAATATCAAGAATTTTGGATGGGTTTAAGGCACTCATCATTACCCTACAACTTTGAGTGACACAGTCCCCAAGACAGATTGCACACTCTTCGAGTGACGGCCATTTTGGGGGTCTAAACTCATCATTTTTCAATGATTTTAACTTTTTTAAAGGTAACACATAAGGCTAACTTCCAGAAAAAGAATTACCCATTTTCATTGAGTTTTGAAGGAGATAAGACCGTTTTAAAATGCATGCAAGATTCTGTCAGCAATGCTCTTTTTGCACCATAATCTTATATCAAGAACTTGAAGGCTCAAAACTTAATATTTTGAGTGAGACCAGTTGCATTAGAAAGATAACTCATTAAAATAAGTTCTTGAAGAAAAATAAACCATTTTGGAGGAATATCCAGAGAGATATGGTCGTCCAAAGTAGGTTTTACCTACTGTCAAGTGTGTTGTTGCACACTTAATTTTTTTTAAACACTAGAAGGTTCAAAACTTAATCTTTTTATGGACAAAAACCTACATGCAAGCACTTTTACCAACTTTTCATGAGTTATAATGTCTGTAGGTCATTGATTATCATCATTTTGAGGACATTTTCATGTCATTGATGTATAATCTCCCATCTTAGATTCTCCAGAAAGTTTGTTTATAAAAAGGAGAAAGAAGAAAAGTGTAGAAGATGAGAAATCATATCGCAAAATAAGGATAAAGCCACTAGTCCCTTACCTTTAGCTTGCAACTTCTTGAAGTTTTGAATGTTCTTCAAAATGATGGAATTTGAAGGGTTTTGGGGAGTGATTTCGGGTGGAGTGGAAGAGGAAATGAAGATTTCAAAAGAAATGGGGTTTTTATATGTGTTTTAAATGTGAATAAAAGGGCCGGCCTCTTAAGTCCCAAGTCCATAAAAAAAATTATTTTGCTTTTAAACAAAATAAATCCCATTTAAATTATAACAAAAAAAAACATTTAACCAAAAAAATTGATAAAAAAAATATCATTATTAAATCAAAGTTCCACGTTTTTGGTAGAATTATTTGGACATTCAAATGAGACTTTTATATTTTAATTTGGACTTTATAATATCAACTTTATTATATTTGGAGCATTTTTTTATATAATTGGCATTACATAAGTTAACTTTATTAGTTACCCGTTGAAACAAGGTTTTCTTAACTAAGCCAGATGAATTCTAATCAACATGACTAGATCCTAATAAAATATAATTCTAAATATAGAAACCCTATAAAGGTGCTAACCTGACGCTCGAAAAATGACGGATGTCACAGTCTCCCCATGCCAGAAGAATTTCGTTCCGAAATTTTATTCGTCAGTTCCTAGTTTATGACTCATTTGAGAACAAGTGGGGATACTTGCTGTGTGTCCACAATCACTGATCAATTCTTCATATTAAGCTCTATCCATGGCAGATTCAAGATAAACATTCAAGAACATTATTATGAATATTGAGAGAGAAAGTCAATCCTCTCAATTCAGTCAAACCTCTTATTACGAATCAGAATATTACAATTAGCTCACCTTACTACTAATTACAAAGACTACCAACCTATTTATATGGTCAAACTAACAAAGACAAGTCAAAGTCAAACTTCTAAAGAAAAGTCAAAGTCAAACTTCTAAAGAAAAGTCAAACACGCTGACTTTTACAATTGTAGACAATATTAAACCTTTCAAGACGAATACAGTTAATACTGATTTCTCAGTCCTAACATTCTCCCCCTTTGTCTTCAGACTTGAAAGAAAATTCTGCTCTTTGAGTCCATGTTTGAACTTTGAAACTTTTAGCACAAAATGTCTTCTTCAAAATAATTCTTCAACTTATAATCTTCAAGCGATCATCTGTTGAGAAAGATCTTCTAGCATTCTCCCCCTCGAATGTAGAATCTCGGTGATCTTCTCTTTTGACAATGTAGAACAAA
>NW_020201055.1:65657-67976 GCF_001531365.2 Cynara cardunculus var. scolymus | reverse complement strand
TCTCTTCTCTTCTTTCTCTCTCTGAAGAATACCATTCAGATGATTTGACCATGATATACTCTTGCTAAGACTAGAATCTACTTGAGCATACTTTTCTTTAAGCTCACGATATTCTTTAGTATAAAAAAATGCCATTTTAAAAAAAAATAGATTGATCAGTTAAGGATCTATGCAGTGAAATCAGATAAAAAAATATGAACAGTTAAGCTCAAAAAGAACAGAAAAACACAAACACCGAAAAACTCACACACAAACAAATATACAATGATCCAAAAAAAATCTAAACACAAATGAACTAAGAAACTAAAAACAGTCCAAAACAATAAACCAAGTCCAAAAAATTTGATATAAGCCCAAATCAAACAATACAGATGTCCACAGTTGATCAGCACAAGAAAGTAAACCAAATATGCTCAAAACAATTCACTATGTAGCTTCAGCTTTCACTTGAGAATGTCCACAGTTGTTGCTCTCGCACTTAATCACAAACCTGCTGTTGCAATGCTGTGAAGTTGCTGTCAAAATGTAATCACTTAAGAACCTGAGCAAGGCAAACCTTCACTCACTGCACCAAATCAGCTCAAAACAGCTGCTTTCGTCTTCTCCACACCAACACAGCACTTAAACAAATTACAACAGCTTGTTGCTTAAACCTGCACACTGTTTTAAATCACACCCCGTTTAAGCGAAAACACGAGATTTAACAGGTAAGCGAGTCACAGCAGCAAATATTATATAACACCATTCAAATTTACAAAATTCCAATTTAACATCCATAACCAAGTTGGAATAGAATAATTCCTTACAAAAGTTTCAAAATGAACTTAATCGGTGTCGTCACATATATGTTCCAAAACTTCATTTCTTACTTATTTCTTGAAAACATGAAACATAAAACAACGTCAACTACAAAGAGTTGGTGAGTTCACGGGTTTTCATATGCACAAAAATATTTACAATGCATAAATCAATTCTTGCAAACTAATACATAAACTTGCACATGATAAATGTAAATATATAACGATGTTTAAAACTTGAGACGCTACTGAGCCTTTCCTGACCAATGTGCCCCATTATTTTACGAACTACGATAAAGTGGCCCGCGCTCACTTAGGTACCACGGTTCGTATCAGTATTTGTGAGTCCCCTATAATGATCAATCTTCAATATATCTTTAATGAATCCATGGCAGATAAGATTTTAACCTTGAAGAACATGAGAGGAGAGATGAGAGAGTTTGAGAGGAAAAGTCAAACTTCAAAACTTGGTCAAAACTTCTATACGTAATCAGAATTTTACAAATGAGGTCCTCTCTACAAATACAAGACTTTACCCTTTATATAGGGTCAAACATTAAAGTCCTAGTCAAAGTCAAACTTTACAGAAAAGTCAAACACGATGACTTTTACAATTTTAGACAATATTTAACTTTCAAGACGAATACAATTTAATACTGATTTTCAGTCCTAACATTCTCCCTCTTTGTATTCAGACTTGAAAGAAATTCTACGCTTTGAGTCCTGTTTGAACTTTGAAACTTTAAGCACATTATGTCATCTTCAAAAACAAACTTCAACTTGGAATCTTCAGGCAATCGTTTGTTTAGAAAGATCTTCTAACATTCTCCCCTCGAATGTAGAACAGTGATGATCTTCTCTTTTGAAAATGTAAAACAGTAATCATCAAAAACAATGTACAAGATGTGATCTTCAAAGGATCTTCAGACAACAAACCACAAACTTTTTCTTTGGTAAACTTTTGAAACATTGATCTTCTCATTCAAAAACTCTCAGTCGTTGTAGCATCGGAATAATCTTTTGGAATCATTTCCAGTCGCACTTCTTTTGAGTCTTTTGCCAAATTTGAAATTACTCCCCCTTGATCTTTACATCAGAATCCTTTTAAAATGTTCAGAAATGAATATTTCATTCTTTATTACATATTCCCCTTATGATGAAATGAGAATCATTCCATCATAAACAAGAATGAATGAAATTTTCCACGTAAGCCGTCAATTCATGAAAATGTAAGTAGATMTTTGCAAATCCACTTGTTTAATTTTTTCAGATTAAGGGAATGGGAAGGTAACATCCAATTTCAACGAATGAAATTGTTTTCAATCTTATAAAAAAGATTGGCCTGTGAATATAACAGATATACTCAGTACAACGGATGTACTGTATATATGAGACATTTTGAGGCTCATCTCACCAGGTCTTCCATTGAATCATCGATAGCTTAAGAAAAGCATATCATTGAATGTTTTGGCAAAATAACGTATAAAATGCTAAATCTGTGTAGTGTAGAAAGATAAAGCAA
>NW_020201055.1:61018-65462 GCF_001531365.2 Cynara cardunculus var. scolymus | reverse complement strand
GATAAATGAGTAGCTGGTGGGGTTGTGACAAGAATTGGCCTGGGCTTTGCCTTTTTCAATATTAGTCTCCAAAAAATCGAGAGCTAATAGATTATGTGGTATGCCCGGATTTTAGAAGTTTAGAACAGGATTCTCATATTCTTTTAATCCTGACACAACTCTCATCAATTCTTTTAGCTCACAACAACTACCCCTCTCATTTTCATTTTAATCTCGGCACACAAACCCTTTTTGAGTTAAAGCTCACTCAGATATGGTTGTGCTCTTGGGTAGGTCTGTCGGTTCTAACATTCCATAGAGGTATTTCTGATAAGCACTCAGTACCTCCTAAAATAGTATGCTCAGTTGCTCACAATGGTTGATCAAAATATTATTTCTTTAAAGCACAATGATCAGATAAAAAATTGATCAAGAAATTTGGCTTTAAGCACAATTAACAAAAGAATGATATGACAACGATTCGATTATTCGATATGCGAGAGAAATGAATGAAGATCTGTAAGAACAAGTTTACAGATTCTGATAAAAAAATGAATGAATGTATTGGAGTTATGTACGACGTGATAATAACAGTTTGAAGAATAGCTGAAACAGGTATTGGAGTTATGTACGACGAGAAATCACACAAGTAAAATATCAGGAAATACCTGTTAAGAGAATGTACTCGTTTCCCAAAAAAATATTTTCCAAAAAAACATTTATTAAACTTTCTAGAAAGTAGATTATTGTAATGATTCAGTTAAGCTGAAAAAAAATTTAAATAAAACATTTTAAGTACGGGTTCTAAACTGTGTGTTTASAAACCATACTCGGTAAAGCACGGGTCCTGAACTAAAATGTTCAGAAGCCTCATTTGGAATAAATTACAACTCCCCCTGCATTGGTGTATTACTGAAATGATATTCTGATCAGCACAAAATTGATACACCTGCAAAACCAGATTAAGTAGATTTTGGTACCCAAACGAACTTGGGTCCTATTTTGTTAGTATCGGGTTGGGGTATGTTAAAATTTCCAAACCATTTATTTCTATAAGATATGTTCTTTTCAGCACTATTAACAGGATGATTATATACATAATATGATCCATGCCAGTTATTATAATCATACCTGTTCTTACCTTTCCAATTGTTCTGATAGCTGTTATCTCCATGCCACCTGTTGAACCTTTTGTTATTGACAAAATTATTGGTTCTGCATGTTGAGCACATAATTCTTCTCTTGCTAAGATTGATCAGATCATTAGTGGATCTCACGATGCAAGGAAGAATAGAGTTAGTAAGGACAGGTGTATGAGATAAAACAGAATCAGCTTTATTAACCCAAATGTTTTTACCTTTTGAATGATAATTGGGTGATCCAATGACATACCCTTGATAATACTGATTAGAAGAACGAGAATAGTTCTTAGAAACAGTAGATTTATGACTACTTGAATAACTGTTCGATTTGGAACAGTCATAAAAGTTGGTTTTACACTGAGAAGGAGAACCAGTTGAGCTTTGAGCACACGAAAAGTCTTTAACTTTCTTTAAAAGCTGGTCTCGTTCGACAGCAACTAAATCAAACTTCTCTTTAAGTTCAGTTCTTATTTTCTATTCAGTTACAAGTTCTGTCTCTAGATCAGACAATCTCTTTGCAATATCCAAAAACTTACTTTCTAATTCCTTCTTTGACTTTTCAAAAACTTTCCGTTCTTTCTCAAATTCCTTTCTCTCTTCGTCTGAACTTCCCTTCCCATATTCTGAAGCAATGTCAAGCCATTTCTTTTTCTCTGTAAGATCTTTGGCAATTGCAATATTTTTCTTGACACTGTTTTTCTTTTCAAGAACAAACACTCTCTTCTCTTCATCTAATTCTTTCTTCTTCTGAACAATGCTGTTAGACAATTCCAAATTCTTTCTTTGGCATTTTTCTTCATACTCTTTCTTCTCTTTATCAAACTTGGACCATTCCAAGATGATAACTTGTTTAAAACCTAATATTTGTTTTGAAAGCAAAGTGACATTCAGCTCTAATGTTTTTATCTTGCTTTCAAACACTTTCCTTTCAGCATCAAATCTCTTTTCAGTTTCTAAAACCTTTTCTTTCTCGAAATCCAGTAACTTCCTTACATCAAACAATTCACTTTCAGATTTATGCATTATACTTGTTAAGTCCTCAATCTGTTTGTTTAACCTAACTGTCTCTTTTGTATTAGCACAAGTTTTTATCATATCACTCAGCTTTTCTTGCAAAACTTTCTTTTCTTCTTTCTCTCTCTCATTATAGTCAGTCAGACGAATTGTCCATGAAATATTCTTTTTAAGATCAAAATTTAGTTTATCGTATTTCTCTTTAAGCTCTCTATAATCTCTCTCGTACAAAGCTGCCATTTCAAAAAAAAATAAGATTGATCAATTATAGGATCTAATGCAATGAAATTAGTAAAAGAAATCTAGAACAGTTAAGCTAAAAAAGAATAACAAAAAAAACACTAAAAACTAATGAGAAATTAGAAAAACGACGAAAAACTGTCTAAGATTAGTAAAAACAGTCAAAACTGTTGGAAACAGTTAAAGGCAGTTGAAACAGATGAAAAACAGTTTAAGCGACCGAAAAATAGTTCAACGATTCTCAAACAGATTAAAAATAAAACAAAACAGTAAAACACTAAAAATAGTTAAACAGAAAAAATTTGATCCTAAAAAATGAAAGAAGCCAAAACAAACAAAACCAGTTACAAGGATTACAAAGAACCAATCAAAGTTACGCCTAACATAAAGTTCTAATATACGAGCCAAATACTAATTACACCAAATGAAATTATCGGTCAATTCAAATGGTTGTTGTTGGAAGGAGTTCTTTGCTGATGAGCCTGAGGAAGAGTGCAAAACACTTCCAGGTAGAGCTGCAATACTATCAAAAGCTTTGGTATTGGAATCTGCTTTACACCAAATGAGCAGCTGTGCTAGCAATAATCTGGACAAAACCTCAAACTGATGAACAAAAATCTTCCAATCAGAATGAAATAGGCAGCAATATTCTATAAAATCTTAATGCAACAGCATGAACAAAACAAATCAAATCTGATAGAAACTGTCAAAGTAATCAAACAAATAGTTGAAATCAAGAAAACCAACTTGTAAATCTTATCCGCTCAAAACACAGTCTGTTAAACAAACAGCAGTAAAACTGTAAATTTATTACAAAGAAGTTGTTTCTTAAACCAAACAATATTCACTCACTACATGGAAATATCACTCAATGTATGAAATCTAATACAATCAACCTACTGCCTAAAACATCCAATGCTATGAGCTACCTGGGCAACATACAGCAAAATATACTCACAAACAAAGAAACAGTAATAGAACTGTCTCTGTGATATGAATTTGCCCACGTAAACAACAGTTTGACAGATGATGTAATGAGATTGAGCACCAAATAAATTGGTGTTTTAAGCTAATGCAAGTGCTGTCATTATAGTAGGCACTCCAGCTACCAAGTGCTTGGATGGAGCATCGAGTGATTAAGAATGCAAAATAATGCGACCAAGACAGTGGCTGAATAAAGTTAAAAAATGAATGGACTGTGAGTAGTTTCAACGAGTAGCAAAACCATGAACTGCCCATAGAACCTGTTGGCCAGATTCTATTCGAACAGGCTGTCCAAACTCTTGTACCACCAGTTGATGGACAGTCCTTTCACCCACGATGTACCAGGCTGCAGCTAGTCAAGAATCAAGGGCAATGTGTGCAGACTGATTTTACTTTCTCAAAAACAAATTCCACAAATACCTTCTGAAATTTTGTCCTTGTGATCAACAAACAACAGATAATTTTTCATACTTGGAACTTAGTTCACTTTTCTCCAAATTAATCTGCTGCAGTTGTTTCCTTAATCTTTCTACCTCGACCTCCAACTGCTCTTCTTTCCCAGGCTAGTCTTGCTTTTGGACTCACCAACAACTTTAACTTTCTGTTGGTCCCGAAAGGGTCTACAAGATAAGACACAGTTTGTAAAGGGGGGGGGGGATGAATACAAACACAGAGTTTTCAAATTTAAAATACATATTGATAGAGAAGATCAATACTTATTTTACAAGATTGTTTGCGGAAAGAAAAGGTAAAGAAAACCTATCTAAACAACCTTTGGTTACACACAGATCTWTAGCAAATACAAGAAAAGATAATGCTAGAAAATAAAGATCTTTTACTTAAGCAAGGAGAGGCTTGAAGTAAGAATAGGTTAGCAGAGAGATGCGCGCGTTCATTCTCTCTTGCACAGAGAAGAAAAGACTTCTATTTATACCCAGTGCATTAAATGAACATTTAATGCAATAAGGTAGGGTATAGAGTGCGTGTCACGCCTTAAGAGGAAGACTTGTCCTTTGCTACAGTGAATAGTACAAAAGAACTATTCTTGAGCAGACATCCTTGCCTAAAGTTGGTGGACAAAGAGT
>NW_020201055.1:59300-60740 GCF_001531365.2 Cynara cardunculus var. scolymus | reverse complement strand
GCTGAAGGTTCTTTGGTGTGAGTGTTGTCTTCTTGAAGTATTGTTTGTCTCTGATATTTACAAAGCAAGTTCTTCAGCGATCACTGAACATACTCAGTGTCTGATCGTTGGAACTGAAAATACATAAACAAAATTACATCGATAGATAAAAGGGATTATAATCAAATCACTGAGAGAGAGAGGATCAACAATCTCCCCCTATTTGATGATAACAAGATAACATAAAGAAAGTTATCTTATCAAATAATTGTAAGGAAAAGTTACATATAACGTACATGTCCCTTTTTATTATTTTGGGATCTTTTTCAGTTTGGTCAGTCTCAGCTTGAGAAGTTTTCTTAAGTTATATCTAAGAAAATTACAAGTACGGAAACTGAAACTGAAAGCTTGTTCACTGACTTATAGACTGTCAGCGAATGAGAAAAGTAACACTGGAACTCATAGACTTGTGTCCCTATTACTGTCGACGACTTTTCCAGGCATGCTGTCTTCTATCCATAGCAAGAGATAAAACAAGTGATCAACTGGACAGAGATGCAGCTCTGACATTCTCTGAAATTTGACTTCACCTTCATAGTCAAGGAATATAACTCCTAACTCAGGTTTAAAATGCATAGAGTTGGGTGAAAATGGACCCTTATCTGGCAAGTCAAGATTCAGCATAGAAATGTCAATACTCCTACGACCCTTCAGGACGTCTTCTAARGAGAACCTTGTTTCATGTTCGTTCCTTAGGAATGGTCCTTCATTAGGATCAGGGAGCTTTATTTTCTTCTTCCCATCTTTCTTCAGAGTTAGCCGGTCAGGGACCTTGACATACTGGACATCCTTTTGATGAGCTCGTTGATGGTGTCCTCGATAAGTGTCTTGTGTCTCGACTTGGATTGCTGAATGGCTTGTCTGGTCTCCATCCATTCGTTGTATCCTTAGCGGCCTAGGTAGGAAGGATATCGGTAACGACTTCAAGATTATCCCTGGTGATGAGCATTGAGACCAGTGTTCCACCGTCTTTGGATCGTCTGTTGATGCTGATGCTGATGATTGTATGGGGACTTAGTCTCTTTTTCAACTTTGGTTCACTCCATTGCTTATCCTTGTCCACAAGCTTCAGCTTCTTCTTGCGTTTAGCTTCTACAATCTGAAGGAGTTTGGCCTGGGCTTGGACAACACTCACCTTTTTCTGGGACTTCTTGGGAAGGACTTTAGCAGCTAGAGACTTGGCCAGCTTTAAGTTGTCTTCAGTCTGCTTATTTTGAAGCTCTAGCTCTTCTTGAGCCCATATAGCCTCGAGTCTTTAAGCATCAGAAAGGAAGTCAAACTCACCACCACTAGAGGTACGAAGAGTGATTTTTACTCTAGTCTGGTCGAGCAACTCCTTAAGCTGAGACATCTGCTGGTCTGTTGGAGTAAAAGAGCTGGGTTGATCAGATACCCACTCCA
>NW_020201055.1:56754-57845 GCF_001531365.2 Cynara cardunculus var. scolymus | reverse complement strand
TTGAAGGGATGTGAAGCTGGTACTCTGAAGTTATCACTACCTGAGAGGTAGAGTCTTCAAATAAGGTTTGTTGAGGGCATGAAAAAAGTACCTTCAAGTTATCTTCTTCAGCGACCGCCTTGCCTTTCGACTTGGGGTCCTGGTGCCCTTATGGAGTCGATTCACCTTGTCTTTGCTCCCCCTGGGATTGGGCTTCCCCGAGGGCAACACCTTTGGTGATGTTTGATGGCTTCTGGAACTTGATGGTAAAGTCATCTTCATCATCATCGTCGTCGTCACCATCTAGATCATCTCCGGTGTCTGGAATGACAGGTTCATCATCGTCTTCATCATCATCATCTTCACCATCTTCAACATCATTATCATCACCAGCAGCAGTGACAGTATGGACATCATCCCTGGGGATGGCTACGTAAACCTCAGCTAGAGCAGCTTCGGTGGACATGATTACAGGAGCAGCAACCGCTTCAGCTTCACCAGCCTTGGCTTCTACTGCAACTAAAGCTGATACTGGAACAACAGCCTGAGAGGTCGTAGGAATAGCATCGGATGATCCACCAGCATTGGACCTCATCTCCCCCTCTCTGGCTAAGACTCTAGAGAATTGGCTAGAAAATTCGTCCAAGCGCTGTCGCTGGAGAACCATGGAATCCTCCAGCCATTGCAAAGCATTGGCTAGAGTTGACGTTGCCTCACGCATTTGAGAGAGCTGAGCACGATCATCGACAGAGAAGGAGGGTGCACTCACTGGAGCTGGTTGACGGACAGCATGCAGGATTTGCTGAAGAAGTACAGTCTGCTATTCAGCTATTGCTTTAGCATCGTCAGCCCTACTATGAAGAACAACGAGGGCATCGTTGTTGATTTGAACAGCTTCTTGGAGAGTCTGGAGCTGACTCTGAACTTCTTGAACGTCTGCCTAAAGGGCTAGGAAGTTCGCATCAAGATCGCCTTGGCGGGGCATCTCCTGGTGGACTTCGTTGACCTTGGAGAGAACGGTATCAACGGCGGGAAGGAGAAGTTGAATGTCTGATGCCATATCATAGTCATCATCGATATCCTCATCTCCTCCATCATCTTTCTCTCTAACT
>NW_020201055.1:54287-55629 GCF_001531365.2 Cynara cardunculus var. scolymus | reverse complement strand
TGCATTTTCTAGAACACCAGTTTTTTTTTCAGATTACCCTGTTTTACTCTATTAAATCAGTTTCATCTTGTTCTTATTTTTCTTCTTCAAATTTCAATGGCGAACTTAGCTAATACCTCATTCATGAGTACTGGATCTCAATCAAAGCCTCCCACGCTTATCCGTGAGGAATATCCGCAATGGAAGGTGCGCACGATAAACTTTTTGGAGGGAATTCACCCTAGAATTTGTGAATTTCTCTACAATCCTCCTTATGTGCCAATGAATTTAATTCCAACAGTTCCAGCTACAGGTACAACCCCTGTAGTTCCTGAGCATTATGAGCCAAGACCTATTGCTAACTGGAGTGATGAAGACAAGATATTGGTTGATTTGGGAGGCAAATGCAAAAGGTTGTTAATCATGGCAATACCTCATGAAATCTTCAAATGTATTGATCACTACCAACTATCCATGGATATTTGGGCAGAATTGGAGAAACAGATTGAAGGAGGTAAGAAAACTCTCAAGAATAATCGAGCCATTTGCATTGATGAATATCATAGCTTCAAGGCTAAGGAGGGTGAATCCCTGTCAGACACATACTCCAGGTTAAACACCTTAATTAGCAATTACAAAAGGTATGGAGTGATGAGAACTGCAGAGGACAACGACTCTTTGTTCTTGAAGAGCCTTGGAATCGAATGGATGCATCTAACCATGACAATGAAGGCCACCTTGGATTTGGAAGCATGGACTTTGGCTGACTTATGTGGTTCTCTTAAAAGTCAAGAGCCTCAAGTACTTCAAATGAAGAAGAACTATGGTGGTCCGCTTGCTCTGGTTGCAGAGGATGGCAGCTCTGGAAAGAGATCCTTATAGCAGAAGAAAAATAAGATCCTGATAGCAGAGAGTGAGGAGAGTTCTGAAGAAGAAGTCACGATGAAAGAGATGATGAAGACTTTGGCTTTGATCACCAGAGAATATAGAAAGAGTGGTGAAAAGAAGGAGTACAAGAGTTTCAACAGAAGAAACTTCACAGAGGGTGGTAGATCTGATGCAAGTGAGAAGGAGCAGAAGCCTTTACAGAAAGTAGAGGAGAAGAAGAAGGAAGAAACGAGAGAAGGATGCTTTAGATGTGGCAAGCCAGACCACTTTGCTGCATATTGTTGGTAAAAAGGGCCTATGGCTCTTCAGAGGGGTCCAAGAGATGCAGCCTTCTACAAAAAAAAGGCTGACTACTATCAACAGAAGTCTCTACTAGCTCAATCTAGTGAGTTAGTAACTGATGAATCCTCTGACGAAGATGATCAGAAGGGACTTCTTGCTTGGGAAGACTCAGACACAGAGGATGAGTTCTTCT
>NW_020201055.1:49746-51811 GCF_001531365.2 Cynara cardunculus var. scolymus | reverse complement strand
TTGAAGAAGAAAAATGTTTTTCATCACATAAGTCTTTTCACAGATCCTCTGTCATAACTCTCAGAGGCTCTTTGAATGGATTCTCTGTCGATACCTCTTCTTAGGATTTTAAATGATTTTTAGTTTGAGGGGGAGCCATGGAAGCTGGCTCATAGGGGGAGTTTTGAATTGAAAATCAAAACCTCAGAATGTGCCAAAACTTTTGAAGTATCTTGATCTCAGAGGTCAACTCATCAGAACCTCTGACGCTTCTATCAGAGGCTCTGTGGGTCTAAACTGAGCAAGTACTCATCTCTCTGAGGATTTTCAAACCGTTTAGGTAAATTACGGTGTAACATGTTAGAAGGCCCCGCACATACCACAGAGGCTCTGTTACTCTTAGGCCTCTGACTGAACTCTCTTCTATAGTTCTCTATTATTGATATTGTGCGCGTGGTTCTGTGGATAAGGGTTAAACTTAATCACGTGCGTGTCAGAAACAGGGGCGCACATCATCAATCGTACGTCTTCCCAACACCACGTGTCATATTTTGATTCGTCCTTCCAAAAAGCCACTCATCACGATCTTTCACCTAGCAAACAGTTTGCTTTCAAATCCCTCACTATAAATACCCCTACCCCCCAAAACGTAAACCTTTAAATTACTCCTTATACTCCGACGAACCTCAAACTATCCGACCAAACCTGCAACTATGTCTTCAAGCTCTTCCGCCTCCGCTCAATCTGAACACAACCCTAGCGACAACGAGGTAAATCAATCACAGGCACTAACTTCTCATGCCCTATCATTTTTCCAAAATCGATATGATAGAGTGGTACTTGTGAAGAAACCAAATAACTACTTTTTCGCTCCCTCACCATCTGGATTCCCTGAATTCACATATCCTCTCATTGAAATCCTTCGCAACCATCCTTTATACTATGCTCTCTCAGCAACTAAACCTACCCCAGAAACATATATTACCCAATTTTTACTTAGTTCTTATATTACTACCCTGGATAATTTCGGATTAAGCATAGTAGGTTATGCTTCAGACCCTACTGTAAAATCGCCTGTTCCAATGGAATTGAATGTCACCACCCTATGCACAGCCCTGCACCTTCCTTCCTTGGCAAATCTGAATTGGATACCTTCGCTCCATCACCTACAGATGTCGAACTGATTGAATTCCTTGAATTTCACTCCTACATAGCTAAGACAAAAATCATTAAAAGGACTGAATTCAAAAGGAAAGGCCTTCCCCCAATTTGGAATACTCTGTTTTCGATAGTTAATTGATGTGTAACAGGGAAGGTCGGCAGTCATGACCAAGCCTCACATGCCATGCTTTCCATTGTATATGGAATCTTCTTCAATCTGCCCCTTGATTACGCACAACTCATCTTCGAGGATATGGTGGGCTTAATCAAAAAGACGTGTGCCACTCAAAGGGGCGAGAAATCAAAGGTGAAGGCACCAAAGAAAGCCAAAGAGGACCTCAATCATCCAAATCTAATCCTACAGAGGTTCTTTGGTTTGGTCTTTGGCGAAATGATAGCAGAGAAGCTTCCCTCTGCAGAGCCAAATGCGCGGTTGTATCCAATGAAGGAGTTCCACCCCACAGAGCATGAGCTAGGGTACAGAAGCCCAAGGCCTCTATCAAAAGCCATGCTCAAATACCTTAGCAAAGGAGATAGGAAAGCATACAGACGTGGATACAGGAGGCCAGAGCCAGTCCCTGAAACCCCTCCACGCATAGGTATCCCCTTAGGAAAGAGAGTGCAAAAAATGAGGGTTGAGGGAAGAAGGGAGGAGCCAACAGAGGCTAGAGAGATGAGTGAGGACAGACCGAAGGTAGTAAGTCCCCCACAAAAACAAAAGAAGACAAAGAAGACTCAGAAGGATGTCGAATCTTCTAAGAAAAAGAAAGGGAAGAAGAGACCCACAGAAGAAACGGGTCTAACCAGTCCTCTGCAAAAGCCGAAAAAGAAGAAATCGAAGAAGGCCCAACCCGCAGAGGTTGAGGTCACAGAGGCTGCAATCCAAGAAAGCCCAGCAGAGGCTGCTCCTAAGCGTAGAAGGTTG
>NW_020201055.1:46237-48676 GCF_001531365.2 Cynara cardunculus var. scolymus | reverse complement strand
AGATCAAAGGGATGTTCTCCTCTGCGGTCACCTATGGCATTGATTCTAAATTCTCCAGGGGTAACATTAACCATCTAGCCACTCGCAGAGAGCTAGACGCAATGGTTGAAGCCCTTGGAGAGACCATGCAGAAATACACTGACCAACTTCTCAAGGAAGCCCGAGCAAGCAATGGATCTATAAGAGACTGCACGAAGCAACTCGTCAAAAAGGTGACAACTTCAGAAATGAGATATATCGCTGCGTCTCTAAAATGAAATGGACCACAAAGATGGACATCAACAATGCCTCTATGAATGCTGAGATGGTCATAGAAAAAACGGAGAAGGCGGTTTCCAAAGTTCTTAGGCGATTGAAGAAGGCTCCCCTTACTACTTGCAAGACAGAGGCCACTAAAATCCATGACGATCAAGGAGGTGATGACCATGATCGTCATGAGGGGGAGAAGAAGACAGAGGAACCAAAGAAGATAACCTCTGCCAAACCACAAAAAATAGTGGACTCTGTTGCTGCCCTATTCTCAAAAGGCAAATCTCCAGAGCCTAAGGGGAAAGGCAAGGGTAAAGCAGTAGAGGAGTCTACACAGAAGGGGTCAAGCTCTGAAATGCCAGAGGAGATCAATGAAGAAGAGTATGATGACCCGGATCTTGTTCGAGCACTAAAGGCTTCTTTGGCAGAGGCACATGCGAGAAAGGGCAGAGTCCCCATCCCCAGAGTTGGAGAAGGCTCTTATTTCAAACTCACGAAGATACCAGAAGAAACGTCCACGGGTACGTTTGACGCTCTGGTAGGAACTGTCAAGCCTATCCTACTAGAGTGGTCTACCCAGAGGCCTATACTAGAAGAAGAATCCAGAACGCCAAAATCTGCCATGGTGGGGAGGTTATCTGAGATCCTTGAATCTATGAGCAAGATTCCTACGCAGAAGGTGCGTACAGAGCCCGTAACCACTGTTGAGGAGATTCTGTGGTGGCGTTACTCAACCGTGGAAACAGAGCCCCCTTATGACCCAGAGCTTACAAGAATGCCCTCTGCCATTGCAAAGTTCCACTTCTCGAAACTCACAAGGCCACCAGAGCAGGTCTTCTCAGAGCATGTGATCACTTCTCTAGAAACAATTTCTCCGTAAACCATGCTAAAGAAGACCGTGCTATACACTCAGTACATGGTAAAAAGGGATGACGACAACCTATATACTTTCACAGATGCTGATCTCCACAACCTCTGTCTATTTGACCTAATATTCCTTCACAAGATATTGAACAAATACATGGAATAAGAGGTCAACATATTCGATTTCTCTCAGAAGGCTGATTGAGGTAATGCGCACTCAATTCAAGTTCTACAGCCAGAAAGATTTCGACATCGCTATGAGGTTGGCCCAACCAGATCTGAAGATTTCCCCTCCAATGAACAGACCAAGTTGGCTGCTTAGATTTCATCCCARCACCATTGTCCACAATCCCATCTTTGGGTTTGTGTTCCTGGACAAGGATGAGATTCTAAGGTTCTTCGATCCCAAAGAGACGCATAAATATTCAACAGAGTCTCTCAAGTGGGTGTTCAACCAAGTGGTGACAGAGGTGCATAGAGGACATATAAAGGCGGATGAAGTGACCAACCTTCTGGAAACGATCAAGGTTCAAGTCTCCTTCAGAGAATGGATATTCAAAGTCTACAAAACCATCAAGTCTGATCTGCAATTTTCCATAGACGACAATCCAGACTCTGCTATGGATTAATCTCTTGTAATAGTATAGGCCTGCTCAATATTTTCAATTTATTCATTTATGTAATTCTTTTTCAAATGATGAGTTTAATCTCCTCTTGTATTTTTTTCCCTTAGTCATTTCTTGCACCCATTTGTCCAAATTTACTTTTTCATACTTAGGGGGAGATTGTTAGCTCTACTTTTCATCTCTTGTAAAAGTATACAAAAAGTATTCTGCAAGTCTTGACAGAAGGATATCTTCCACAGAAGACAACAGAGGACTAATGCCAAAACCTTATATTCGAGCAAGTAAAGTGTGACAGAACCTCTGATGTCTCTCACAGAGGTTCTGGAAAATGGTCCTCTGTCAATAAGAACATACAAGTCAATTACAGCAGAGCCTCTGAGATGGCTTACAGAGGGTCTGCGGATTTCTCTTCTGTGAAGATCCTCTTCCAACTATTTTTCAATGGTTGTTAGCTGCATGTGCTTCTCACGTGACTAGGACTTAATCGACTTTATTTGGACGGCTTAGATGATTTCATGCTTCAAGATCTTGAGCATGGACCTGTCTACAACACTATCTTCCTGATCATAGGAAAATCCTAGACCAGTCTTTGTCTTGGCAGGGATCTGACCGTTAATGATCTCAGAGGCTTTAGAAGAAGCTTTACACCATCCTTCAATGGTAGCTTTCTCAGCCTTGAGTTCAGTGATGGCTCACTCAC
>NW_020201055.1:40028-43987 GCF_001531365.2 Cynara cardunculus var. scolymus | reverse complement strand
CACGTACTCGCCAGTCTCTAATCTTCAGTTTCAGTTTTCGACGTTTGCTGAAGGTTCTTTGGTGTGAGTGTTGTCTTCTTGAAGTATTGTTTGTCTCTGAGATTTACAAAGCAAGTTCTTCAGCGATCATTGAACATACTCAGTGTCTGATCGCTGGAACTGAAAATACAGAAACAAAATTACATCGATAGTTAAAAGGGATTATCATCAAATCACTGAGAGAGAGGATCAACACTTTCGACTTCAATTTCTTATCATCTATGTTTGCAACCTCATTTTTCTCCTCACCAACATCACCATGTTACCAGGAACAGCTTGAGGCCCAATGTTACCATGCATCAATGTTACACAAATCAAACAAAGAAGTGAACAACGAAAGCTAAATCCTACTGGTTTATGTGTGAGAAACCTCAAATGTGCAATTGAATCAGCTTCTTGTGCAGCAGCTATTTCCAACACCAACCTGCTGCTAATATAAGTAGATTGTTCTAGAAACTTAAGCTTCCAAGGAAGAAACTTGAAGTTTATATGAGTAGATTGTTCTAGAAATGATTGAACTTCAAGAGCTGGACAACGCTCGTGCTTTATGAATGCAAACTCACGCAATGAGTTTTATGAAACAGGAGCAGCCAGAACAGTCACTTGCGACTTGAGCATCTTCTCGTCCGAACTTATTATCTAACAACAGCCTTCAAACATTCAAACACTCACAGCAATATCTTAATATATTCAACAGATAAGCAAAGTATCACAAACTCACTCAAAACAAATCCTAAATCTGGTCAATGAACTTTTCTAAACAGCTTACTAAAATGCAACCAGCAGAGGCTTTGAATGAGAGTGAACAAGAGCTTTCTATTCAGCTACTGGAATAGAACTTTCTGTTGTGAAAGTGTCACAATGAGATATTAATAGATCCTTGCACCAAGAAGTGTTATCTGCAGGAGCCTGCTGTCATGACTGTCTTGCAATTGGTCAAGTCAATGCTCCAATAAAACATCACAAAGTTTTAAGCAATATCTGCACACTCACCGAAATCGAACTCAAACAAATAAAATCAATTAGTCAGCAATTTAGGTTTCGAGTCAAACACAGAAGTCTCCGATTAAGGTAACCTGAGCGATTTACCAAATCCGACTAAAACTATTTTGAGACCTTGAACGATTTGCACACAGTTATAACCTGATATAATCGTGCGATGTAAACAAAATCAGATTGATACCTTGAGCGATATACTGAGCGATTTAGAACTCCGGATAGATGGATTGAGCGATTTAATAAACCGGATGACTTGGTCTCCTTTGCGTGCGATTTAGCTTAAATCGCTCACTTGTCCGGTCAAGGGTTGTGCGATGAAGTCAGTGATTGAAAGGAATTCGCTCAAGTCTTGAGAGATGAAAACCTTAAATCAATCAAGGTATCTGCGATTTACCGTGCGATTAAGGTTGAAATCGATGAACCTTGTCTTCCCTAGTGTCTGAATTCGATCAATCTATCCCTTTGAGCGATAAAGAACTCCGGACAAAATGATATACAGTCGCTTGTGATTTGAGCGATTAAGACCTAAATCGTTCAAGTCTTCTGCGATTTACACATTATCCGATCAAGCTTAAGTGTAAATCGCTCACAACCTAGAAGTCCGCTTGCTTGTTGACCGAATACGTTCAAAACTAAATTCCTTATTGCCCGAATACGCTCAAAACAACTTCTCTAGAATGGGCTGGTTAGACCTTAATAGATTTAGGCCCAAAAACAAAAAAAAACAAGTAAATTAAAAAAAATTCGATCAAAACACTGAGTTTAAAAAAAAACTCAAGAACACAAAAAAAGATTAAAACACAAAATCTACCAAAAACTCGAAAAACACAGATCAATACACAAAAATTTGTGTATGACAAAGATTCACAACATGATTCTGCACATTTTGATCCTGTTTTTAACACGAAAACACAATTTTTTTAATAAAAATTCGGATCAAAAATTGAAAAGAAAATAAGAAAAAGATGAACTCAGAAAATTTCAGCAAAAAATTTGTTAAACCTCACAATTAACAATGTAAAAAGTAATGAAAAACAACAAGGGATGAAGAACCAGAAGACCAATGAAGACATCAAGAAAGAAACGACTAAGTCTGGAATTTAACCAGAGGATCGATGGACAGTTCAACCAGAGGATCAATTGACAGTCCAAGGATGCGATGGAAAGAGCATTCTCATCGACCCTCTAATCAATCAACACTTAGAAGATTTTCCAGCAATTCATACAAGCATGCGATGGAGATTCGAAGATAAGGATAAGATCATCATATCATGAATGACAGCTGGAGATGACAAGTCAATAGCTGGAATTCGAGTTTATCTTAATGTTAATATTTATCCATATAAAAGATAAACCTTATCTGTTAAATAGAAGATTTGCTATAAAGTAACATTAGAGAGTTATCTTCTTATTAGCCATTTAGTATAAATAGGTGATCAGATCTATTGTAAAAAATAAAGGCTTTTACGCATTGTTTTATGTTTCTGAGTTTATAAAGTAAAACCTTTGAAGCTCAAGATTGTTCATAAATATTCTTATTTTTATTCTTGAGTCTTCATAACTTTCTTCATAAAATCACTACAATTTGGTTATTCATAACTAGATTATTAGTGTTATTGAGAGATCTGGGATCAACAATTGGTATCAGAGCCTATTGATTGATTTCCCAATCAAAAACGATCATTCAAAAATCTTTCAATTTTTGATCTTCTTTCTCGTCAAAAATTACCTCTTCTTCTTCAACATTCTCAATGGCCAACTGGAATTCTGCTTACACTGTTGGCTCCCTCACAAAGCCCCCAACTCTTCAACGAGAGGAATATCCTCAATGGAAAATCAGAATGGTAAATTTTCTGGAAGGAATGGACAGGAATCTCCTGCGATCTATACAGGAGGGTCCCTACATTCCACAAACTCTAGTCCCAAGAGTTCTAGGAACAAACACCACTGCTGAAATTCCAGCTTACTACATGCCCAAAGATGAAGGGAACTGGGATGAAGATGATAGAGAAAGAGTCGAAACTGACAAAAAGGCCAAAAGATTGATAATTATGGCGCTACCAAACGAAATCTTCCAATCCCTCGATACATGTTCTACAGCCAAGGAACTATGGGATGAACTGGCAAGCCAACTGGAAGGAGGAGCAAAAACAAAGAAAAATCATAGAGCACAATGCCGCAACGAATATACAAATTTCAAAGCCCTCACTAATGAACCAATACAAAAGACTTATGATCGCTTCAACACATTGATAAATCAATGTCGTAGAAACGATGTCATCAGAACAAAGGAAGAAAACAACGTTTATTCCTAAAGAGTCTAGGCGATGAATGGACTCAACTATCTATGTCCCTATAAGCAAATCAGGACCTAGATGGCTGGTCTCTTCATGACCTGTATGGAACACTTGCAGCACAAGAGAGCGACATTATGAAGAAAAAGGTATCCATCGGTGGACCCCTTGCTTTTGCTGCTGATGAGAAGGAAAAATCAAGGACTCCTGCCAAAGAACATAAGAAGAAAAACAAGAAAGTATTGGTGGTAGAATCAGAATCTGAARAGGAAACTTCTGAATCAGATGATGAGATTAAAGCTTTCGCCAAATCATTGGCCTTGATTACAAAACAGTTCCAAAAGAAGTTCATCAGAAGACCCTACGAGCGAAAAGAGTTCAAAAGGGAAATGTACCAGTCATCCTATGATAGAAAGCCATCTAAATTTCATCAAAGGGACGAAAGAAGAGATGGAAGAGAAGAATGGGAAGAGAGAAGAGAGAAGAGAAGAAAGAAGAGAAGAAAGAAGAGAAGAAAGAAGAGAAGAAAGAAGAGAGGAAAGGAGAGAGGACAAGGAAGGAAAGAAAAATGACCTTCGATGCTTCAGATGCGGAAAACTTGGTCATTTTTCCAAGGAATGCAAGGAC
>NW_020201055.1:36222-37503 GCF_001531365.2 Cynara cardunculus var. scolymus | reverse complement strand
GGTAAAGGTTCGTAGCGATAATGGAACTGAATTCAAAAATGCCAAAATTGATGACTATCTCTTCAGTGAAGGCATTACTCAAAACTTTTCATCAGCAAGAACTCCACAACAAAATGGAGTAGTAGAACGACGAAATCGAACCCTTGTGGAAGTAGCATGGACCATGCTCGCTTCATCGGAGTTACCAATCACTTACTGGGCTGAAGCTGTTTCCACAACATGCTTCACCCAAAATCGATCAATGATCAACAAGAGACACCAGAAAACCCCATATGAGCTTATCAACCACAGGAGACCAAACGTCAAATATTTTCATGTCTTTGGGTGCAAATGTTTTGTACTCAACGATAGAGAATATCTTTGCAAGTTCGACAAGAAAGCTGATGAAGGAGTCTTTCTGGGCTATTCTCAAACCGCCAAAGCCTACAGAGTCTACATCAAGAGGACTAGAATCGTTATTGAATGCATCAATGTATCCTTCGATGACTCTACCTCAATGACTTCTGGACACAATAGTTCAGAACTCGGACCTCAAAGAAGAACATCTGATTCATCACTTAGCAAACCTAATGAATCAGAGTTAGCTCAATTATTTGAAGACATCTTCGATGAAGAAGTAATTTCTGGATATGAGACAAATGCAAAATCCATCTGCAGAGTCAATGATGAACATGCAGACTCTAATACTGAAGGTACATCTCTCACAGAAGCTCATGTTACTTCACCATCTACTTCTCATGTGTCTTCAGATCATGATCAAGAACCAGAGTTTAACCCTGGAGATGATCTCGTTGAGGGGGAGCAAACAGTTCCATTAGGCGATGAAGAACTGCATCTTATTGCTTCAGAACCTCAATTAAGCACCAAGTCGACGAAAAATCACCCACATCACCAAATCATTGGTGATCCAACCTCTGGTGTCAAGACGAGATCCGCTACTGCAAATGAATGTCTCTTCACAAGCTTTTTGAGCATTATTGAACCAAAGAAGATTTCTAAAGCCCTACAAGACCCAAACTAGATAAACGAAATGCAAGAAGAATTACTTCAGTTTGAACGAAACAAAGTACGGTCTCTCATGCCTCTTCCCAAAGGAAAAACGACAATAGGAACCAAATGGGTCTTCAGAAACAAGAAAGACGAAGATGGCATTGTTATAAGGAACAACGCCAGGCTTGTTGCAAAAGACTATCGCTAGAAAGAAGGCATTGATTACAATGAGATATTCGCTCCCGTCGCCAGACTTGGAGCCATCAGAATGTTTCTAGCCTATGCAGCACA
>NW_020201055.1:31042-35340 GCF_001531365.2 Cynara cardunculus var. scolymus | reverse complement strand
AGCCTATACAGATGCAGATCATGCAGAATGTAAACTTGACAGAAAGAGTACGTCTGGAAGCTGTCAACTCTTGGGGGACAAGTTGGTAAGTTGGACCTCCAGAAAACAAAATTGTGTATCAACATCTACAGCAGAAGCAGAATATGTTGTTGCTGCTAGTTGTTGTTCACAAGTTCTCTAGATGAAAACTCAACTTAAGGACTATGGTTTCCATAATGACAAAGTCCCAATCCTCTATGACTCCAAGAGTGCCATAGCAATCTCTGCAAACCCAGTACAGCATTCCAAGACCAAGCATATCGATGTAAGGTACCATTTTCTGAAAGATAATGTTGAAAAAGGTAACATAGAAATGTATTTTGTTCCAACTGAGATTCAACTTGCTGACATTTTTACAAAAGCTCTAGATGAGAAGCGATTTTTATTCCTAGTCAGCAAGATGGGTATGCTGAATCTCACCACTTAGAGGCAGTAATTACCTTTAAACCAGTGATCTTCCATATCTCATGGTTATGCCTATAAGTGATACAATATATTAGCCATAAATTCTAAGTATCCTAAACCAGAGCCTCTAATCATAAAGACCAGAGCCTCTGGCCGTTTAGAATAACTTTGATAAATAATTGGCAAATATTGTCTTTGTAACCAGAGCCCCTCTGGTTCAAATCAAATATTTGGTATTTCTTAACCAAGTCTTTTTCTTCCAACCAGAGCCTCTGGTTCTATAGACCAGCGCCTCTGGACTCCAACACTTTGAGATGTCAAAGTCTTAAACCTTGGACTCATGCATCCACAACTCATTATTTCTTTCACCCTAACCACCCAGAGCCTCTGGTTCCAAAGACCAGCGCCTCTGGTTTCCCCTACTACTTGCAAAATCCTCTTTTTTTTCAAACCAGAGCCTCTGGTTCTAAAGACCAGAGCCTTTGGCTTCAAACTCTGTGTAACCAACCCCCCATTGGTCTCAAAAGAGTTTCCCTTAACTCACTTCACATGATCTTAACCATTTCTTTTCATACTCCAATTCATCGTTTTTTCAAAACCAGAGCCTCTGGTTCTAAAGACCAGAGCCTCTAGATTCAAAGTCTTTGTCACCAGAGCCTCTCTGGTCTCAAAGATAATTCTTTTACACTTAGACATCACATTCATTGCTTTCACAACCAGAGCCTCTGGTTCTAAAGACCAGAGACTCTGGATTCAATGTGTTTGGTACCAATGCATCCATGGTCTCACAGACTCACCCATCACTTTCAAATTGCCTACAACCAGCGCCTCTGGTTCTAAAGACCAGAGCCTCTGGCTTTGTTTTCTTGGCACACATAGTACCTTTGGTCTCAAATTCTTTTTCAAAACTAGAGCGTCTGGTTGTATAGACCAGAGCCTCTGTCCCCAAATTACTCAAGTTTTACCTAAGTGAGAGGGAGTTTTTGATATTAATCCATATGCAACATTTGAGGGGGAGCAAACGTTTTCACCTTTGTAAACTTGCATTTTCCATCCAGAGCTTCTGGTTCTACTATCCAGAGCCTCTRGCCACACAAAATGCTATATATATATATATAATACCAGACCTCCTCTGGTTTAATATAATGGATTGCCACACTTCACCAGAGCCTCTAGTTTGTTAACCAAAGACTCTAAAACATGCAAATCCAACATCAATTATTGTCTTCATTAACCTTATAACCAGAACTCCTATGGTTCCCCACCCAATTGGTCATGCCTAACCAGAACTCCTCTGGTTCCATGACAAAACCTTTTCCACTCAAAACTCATCTTAATTGAAAACCATTTTCAAGATTATAGAAAATTGCAGCTTTTGTGACTAAAAACTATAACATCGGTTTTTAGAAGAGCAAAACTTCGTAATTAGTATTAATCTTACAATTAGATGAGCTTTTAAATTCACAATATTTTTGGACACGTCTTCACCAAGATATTATTTGGAATAAATCTTTATTTCAAATAATGCACGACGTCATCCTACCACGCGCCTGACACCATACAGGTTGTTCCCCATGAGCCGTTTCATTTTTTCATCTTCCCAAACCCCAGCTTGACACGTGTCAAATTCATTAATGGCACATCCTATCAAAATGGCACGTTCTACAAATCATATCACCAATGCTTAAACCGCCAAAACCTTTCATGATTATTATATTTTAGTAATCAAGAAAATGTTTCTCTTACCACCCCCCCATCCCAACCCCCCCACCCTCAACTCACCTATAAATACCCTTCTTCCCCACTCATCATCTCTTTACGCTTTCAAAACTTGCAACAAGACTCTCACGAACCAAAAACCTGCAACTTCCATAAAAATGGCCTCCTCCTCTGCTTCTCATGAATCCAACAATGACGACAGCCATGTACAGTCAACAGGCGCTGACAGCCGCGCACTTGTCTTTTTGCCCATGAAACCAAATAACCACGCCATTGAACTGTGCAACACCCTATTTGACGACCTTTTTGCGATAATCATAGAGTTCTTCAAGAACTGCATCCTCCTCCTTGCCCTCACACTAGTGAACCCTAGTGTACCATTAAAATACGTGCAACAATACTGGCAAACATGCGAATTTCATCCAGCCAGTCACGGTATAATGGGGGATATGGACGCCCCAAATGATATGATATGCTCGCTAAAGATATCGCGAGCCAAAGTTTCTAGGGTGTTATGCATTCCCACAGGAAAAGGAACTCGGGATTGAACAATACGACGAACCACCATCCTCCAAAGACATCCTCAGGTTCGTAAAGATGCTAGGTTGCAATCGTGAACTACGAAATGTCTCAGACTTCAAAAGACAATTCCTCCCGCCAATGCGGAATTTGTTCTTCTCCATCCTCAACCAATCCCTCACCTGCAAGCTAGGTTCCATAGACCAAGGGAATCTCAACATAATGACAATTATGTATGGGCTTTTCTTCAACCTAAATCTCGACTACGACTTCCACATTTACAACGAGATTGCGGCCGTGATCAAAAAGTGCAAACTTCAAGCTGCAGGAAAGCCACTCTCTGTAGTTCTCTTTCCCCGCTTCCTTTCCCTCTTCATTGGGGACGCGATGAGGAAGCACGGACTACCTGCTGTGGAGCCCTTCACCCCGGTATACAAGATGCAAGGACACCGCCCAACCCTTTCAAAGGAAGGATACATCATCAACCGACCGATGTCCCGGGCTATGCTCACTCTCATACCATCGACAAGTGAGATACGCAAGACCTATGAACGCTCCATGTTGTCCCAAGAACCGAGGGCAGCTACCCCGGAGCACTTAGAGTCGTCCCTCCTCCAAGCGAGGGAGCACAAGCATCATCTTCATCGGATGATGAGGATGATGATGATGATGATGCTCGTGCTTCCACCGGCCTTCCTCAAAATATTCCTCATCCTACTACCCAAAAGGCAACCACATCCTCTACCCCTAGCGATCAAAGCCAAAGGGGTATTGAAAAAGGACGACCCGATCCCACCCCAACCCTAGCCAGCCATCCAGAGGCCATTCTTCGGGCCTCTGGAGATGAACAAGCCGAGGAAATACATTTACCATCACCCCTCTCTCAACAGGGAGGTGATGAAGAAATAAGAGTTCTTTCGCCTTAGGACTCACCACATCCCCTCACACACACAGAAGCATGTGTTGCTTCTGACGTTGAACCAATAGAACATTCAGAGCGATCTTCCTTTCATGCACCTCCCCCTTGGATATTTGATCTATCGAAGGGGACACACATTCGCTTCACTTACTCGGCCTCTAAAACCGAGGAAGAGGAAGTTGATGTAGCAACATCACGAGATAGCTCCTCTCTCGAGGGCTATCAAGGACATGATGGAAGTCCTTCAAGGCCTACATTCGCGCAAGGCCAAGAAGGCGCCTCAGGAACAGAGGCACAACCTGCAGCATCTGTTGCTGCAGGGGTTACCCCTTTAGCCGATTTGGTCACAAAGGCATAATTCCAAGCCTTTGTCGACACAGTGATGCGGTCCTTGGATGACCTTAAACTCATCATACAAGGGATTGTGGACAATCAACCCTCACCCGATACCCCAGACCTTCACCAATCCCTTGCTATCCTCTAACATCATCTAACCCAAATTGAAACCCAAACCCAAGCCAACACTACCCGCCTACACATGGTCCAACAAATAGTCACTCAATACTATAATACCTCATCTTCCCTAGCAAGCCAAAGAAACCAAGTTCTCATCCAATCCCTCACAACCCTCACGGCTCAGGCAACTGAAGCTAATGAAAACCTCACCTATACCATTACCCAACTACAAACCATCCTT
>NW_020201055.1:28230-30762 GCF_001531365.2 Cynara cardunculus var. scolymus | reverse complement strand
AAGTCCACCCCCACCTCCCTCTGCAGCCCCATCCTATGAAGCAGCCTTCTCCTCCTTCACTGCAGAGGTGAGGAATCTCCTTGCAAACCTTCCCCATCCTCCACCATCTGCTACAGCCTCTATGCCACCACTACCACCTACTAGCACAAATTTTGCAACCAGAGCCGATCTGCGGGCTCTGTCTAAGGCGCTAGTCGCATCTTTCAATGATATTAGTGCCAAATTCGTTCATCTGGCCATCCATCCAACGAGGGTTCTCTCCAAGAACCTGACCGATGAACAACGACGTACCATCTATCTCCTCCAAACAATGGAGGCAAGTCGAAGATAAGCCTCCCTGAAGGCGTATCTTACGTTCTTCAGGAAGGGCAAGAAGAAGAGGACCAGAGCCTCTTGCTCGTCAAGCTGCCCCCTAAAACGCAGACGACATGATGATCCAGACCCCAATGATCAAGGTCTTGGACCTCATGAGGGGGAGAAAGAGGCGGCGGCTACACAACACACAAAATCCGCTGCACCACAACAACTATCACCACAACAACAACCACCTCCAACCGAACATACAAGTTCCCTTAGCTACAACACCAGACCCTATCGTGTTGAGTTCATCAACCGATGAAGAGCCAACCACACCACCAACAGAAACAAAACAAACCTTCACACCCTCACCCACAATAAACTTACCCTTTACCCCATCTCCAACACCTCGCACAACTCAACCCTTCACCCTTTCCACATAACCAGAACATACAACAAATCAACCATCGCCTCAACAACAACAAACCCTTACAGAAACCCATGCACCAGAAACCACCCAAGCCCATGAAACTGAACCATCCAAAGAAAACTCACCCTCTACCCATACACAACCCCAAACCAAAACACAACCCTTAACCCATCAACCCGTGGTGCATGCGGATACTCCTTCTTCCTCAAGGCAACCTCCACAAGGCCTGTTGGATGAAATAATACAGAGCATGGAGTCTATGAGGAGACGAGCTCAACTGCCGCCCAGGGAACCAGTCATGATGGAAAATATCCATCAATATATGTATCAAGATCGCGATGAAAGTTTGTCAACCAATCCTCCAATTATATCGCCTGAGTCTATGAACCTTCTACACCATCGTTTCATCAGACAGACTACTCAAGAACCTCAGGCTGTCTTTTCGAATGATGGAATAAAGAGAGTCATGGACCTGAAAGTAAAGACATTTGCCAATAGCGCTATCCGATACATCGAGTTCATCGTGGAGAGAGCCCGTAGGGTAGTTAGTGTGTTCAACAAAAATGACCTCACCAATCTCAACCCGTATGACTTGATTGAGTTATATGCTTACACAGCTCAAAGGCAGGATCACGACATAAGATTTGGAATGGCAAACCAAGCTATAGTAAAGACAATGGAGTCCCTGGTAAAACACAGAGCCAAAACTAATTTTGAAATTGCTTTGAGGCTAGGCATCGAGAGACTATCTTGCGCTCCTCCAAACGAAGACTTCCAAGGTCTGCAGGAGATACGATCTGCAGCAGTTCTTACTCAACCTGAACTTAGACTTGTTTACAAGAATGAGTTCAGGGTTAAAAAGTTCTTCAGAATGACTGAAGCCTTCAAGTATTCAACAGATACACTTGAATGGTTTCAGAAAAATATTAGAGAAAGACTAGGCAGAAACCATGTGCCAAGGGAAGAGGGGAGTCATCTCATTCACTAGATATCAATGGTCATTGCATATCGAAGACTGCTCTTGCGCTTCAGAAAGATATAGTCAGGTAGCTCGTGATGAGTTAAAACTTTTGTTCATTTTTCCTTGATGTATCTTGTTTCCAGTATTGTAAGAAATTTCATCGTCCATTGAAAATTTGGAGTTTGATGTTTTTCTAGTAGATTAGTGTCTGTTATTCACATATATGTCTAGATTAGACTATGTTTGTTATTCATTACTTAGGGGGAGATTGTTAAACCTCACAATTCACAATGTAAAAAGTAATGAAAAACAATAAGTGATGAAGAACTAGAAGACCAATGAAGGCATCAAGGCAGAAACGACTAAGTCTGGAATTTAACCAGAGGATCGATGGACAGTTCAACCAGAGGACCGATGGACAGTCCAAGGATGCGATGGAAAGAGCATTCTCATCGACCCTCTAATCAATCAACACTTAGAAGATTTTCCAGCAATTCATACAAGCATGCAATGGAGATTCGAAGATAAGGATAAGATCATCATATCATGAATGACAGCTGGAGATGACAAGTCAATAGCTGGAATTCGAGTTTATCTTAATATTAATGTTTATCCATATGAAAGATAAATCTTATTTGTTAAATAGAAGATTTGATATAAAGTAGCATTAGATAGTTATCTTCTTATTAGCCATTTAGTATAAATAGGTGATCAGATCTATTGTAAAAAATAAAGTCTTTTACGCATTGTTTTACGTTTCTGAGTTTATAAAGTAAAACCTTTGAAGCTCAAGATTGTTCATAAATATTCTTATTTTTATTCTTGAGTCTTCATAACTTTCTTC
>NW_020201055.1:25262-28190 GCF_001531365.2 Cynara cardunculus var. scolymus | reverse complement strand
ATTCATAACTAGATTATTAGTGTTATTGAGAGATCTGGGATCAACAAAATTCTTCAAATCAAAAGATTTATTCTATGATTTCGTGCAATCCCGCTCTGATACCAATTGTGAGTCCCCTATAATGATCAATCTTCAATATATCTTCAATGAATCCATGGCAGATAAGATTTTAACCTTGAAGAACATGAGAAGAGAGATGAGAGAGTTTGAGAGGAAAAGTCAAACTTCAAAACTTGGTCAAACCTTCTATACGTAATCAGAAGTTTACAAATGAGCTTCTCTCTACAAATACAAGACTTTACCCTTTATATTGGGTCAAACATTAAGTTCCTAGTCAAAGTCAAAGTTTACAAAAAATTCAAACACGATGACTTTTACAATTATAGACAATATTTAACTTTCAAGACGAATACAATTTGATACTGATTTTCAGTCCTAACAGTACTACTTCAGCGGTGGCCCGTTCGCACACATGAGTAGACTATTAAACATAGGTAATGTGCACCCGTTTTTGGGTGGGACTGTTAACACAATAGCGGCTATCCACAATTACCACGACCCGGGAACGTGCCCGAGTTAACTAGTAACGTTTATGGGAGGGGACTTTTTTTAAAACATATCCTCTCAAGTATATCAATTTACCATTTATACCATAGTGCAATACAGTCAATTTTTCATGACTTCAACAAATCTTGATTAAACAGTTCTTTAGTCCAACAGTTTTACAAATAAACAATATAGTTTGCATAACTTCATGCTTTTTCCCCAGTTTAAATAAACAAAAAGCATTAAAAGTGGGGCCGTGAATACTCACAAGTTTGGTGATGAATATCCAAGAACTTGATGACGTTTGAAGCGCTAAACGTCCGCCCTAACCTTCCTAAACAGTCCAAAATCCAGTAATTAGATCACCTATCGGGTCTTGATAAAGATAAAGTCAAATTATATCTTATGTATTGCCAATGAGTTTTTATGAATTAAAGTTGATACTTCTACTATTTGCTCTAAAAATAGTCCAGAAATTATATATTTAAAAAAAATCAAGGTCCTTTGCACATAAAGTTGCCATTTGGACAGAATGTAAATTCTGTTTCTGAAATTTTTGGTCTCACAAATCACTGTCAAAAGGAACCTTCCAAAAGTAATTTTGTGTCCAAATTTTTATATCATCAATAATAATGACTTAAACATATTTTCCCGAATATCAAGATTTTTGGATGGGTTTAAGGCACTCATCATTACCCTACAACTTTGAGTGACACAATCCCCAAGACAGATTGCACACTCTTCGAGTGACGGCCATTTGGGGGGTCTAAAATCATCATTTTTCAGTGATTTTAACTTTATTTTAAAGCTAATACATAAGGCTAACTTCCAGAAAAAGAATCACCCATTTTTATTGAATTTTGAAGGAGATAAGACTGTTTTAAAATGCATGCAACATTCTGTCAGCAATGCTCTTTTTGCACCATAATCTTGTATCAAGAACTTGAAGGCTCAAAACTTAATATTTTTTAGTGAGACCAGTTGCATTAGAAAGATAACTCATTAAAATAAGCACTTGAAGAAAATAAACCATTTTGGAGGAATCTCCAGAGAGATATGGTCGTCCAAAGTAGGTTTTACCTACTGTCAAGTGTGCTATTGCACACTTATTTTGTTTTAAACACTAGAAGGTTCAAAACTTAATCTTTTTATGGACAAAAACCCACATGCAAACACTTTTACCAACTTTTCTTGAGTTCTAATGTCTGTAGGTCATAGATTATCATCATTTTGAGGACATTTTCATGTCATTGATGTATAATCTCCCATCTTAGATTCTCCAGAATGTTTGTTTATAAAAAGCAGAAAGAAGAAAAGTGTAGAAGATGAGAAATCATATTGAAAAATAAGAATAAAGCCACTAGTCCCTTACCTTTTGCTTGCAACTTCTTGAAGTTTTGAATGTTCTTCAAAATGATGGAATTTGAAGGGTTTTGGAGAGTGATTTCGGGTGGAGTGGAAGAGGATATGAAGATTTCAAAAGAAATGGGGTTTTTATATGTGTTTTAAATGTGAATAAAAGGGTCGGGCTGTCACACCCTATTAAAGCGGAAACACTAGATGTAACAGGTAAGTGAGTCACAGCAACAGATATTAAATAACACCATTCAAGTTTTACAAAAATTCGAATTTAACATCCATAACCAAGTTGGAATAGAATACTTCTTTACAAAAGATACGAAATGAACTTAATCGGTGTCGCCACATATATTCTCCAAAAAAACTTCATTTCTTACTTAAATCCTGAAAAGCATCAAATATAAAACAACGTCAACTACAAACAGTTGGTGAGTTCATGGGTTTTCATATGCACAAAAACATTACAATGCATAAATCATTACTTGCAAACCTATACATAACTTTTGCACATAATAAATGTAAATCTACAACGATGTTTAAAACTTGAGACGCTACTGAGCCTTTCCTGATGTTGGATCTCAAATTCAGCTTTGATATTGATCTAATACTCTAGAAAAGCTCTTGAACAATGAAGTGCAGCGGAAGTAATAATGAGAGCAAAACAGAGTATTAAGAACACACAGTATCGATGAAGAAGATGAACACAAGAGAATTGCTTCAAAGGTTTTTCAATCAATTCAATTGAAAAATTTGAAGATTACAATACTGGAAGCACCACATATTACAAAGATCCTATCCGCTATTTATACTAGTTCCTAACGACCTTAGAGACCAGATCTTGACGTGTGTCTTCATCTAAGCCGTCCAAATAAATTCGATTATTCTCTAGTTACGTGAGAAGCACATGCGGCTAACAACCTTCGTAAACTGATGGAATAGAAACTTCACAGAAGACGAAATCCGCAGACCCTCTGTTAGCCATCTCAGAGGCTCTGCTGTAATTGACTTGCATGTTCTATATTA
>NW_020201055.1:23318-24582 GCF_001531365.2 Cynara cardunculus var. scolymus | reverse complement strand
TTGGGATGAAATCTAAGCAGCCAACTGGGTCTGTTCTTTGGAGGAGAAATTTTCATATCTGGCTGGGCCAACCTCATAGCGATGTCGAAATCTTTCTGGCTGTAGAATTTGACTTGAGCGCGCATTACCTCAATCAGCCTTCTRAGARAAATCGAATATGTTGACCTCCTCTCCATGTATTTGTTCAAGATCTTGTGTAAGAATATTAGGTCAAATACACAGAGGTTGTGGAGGTCAGCATCTGTGAAAGAGTAAAGGTTGCCATCATCCCTCTTCACCATGTATTGAGTGTATAGCAYGKTCTTCTTTAGCATAGTGCGCGGAGAAATGGTTTCGAGTGAAGTGATCACATGATCTGAGAAGACCTACTCTGGTGGCCTGGTGAGTTTCGAGAAGTGGAACTTTGCAATGGTAGAGGGCATTCCTGTTAGCTCTGGGTCATAAGGGGGCTCTGTGTCCGTGGACGAGTAACGCCACCGCAGAATCTCCTCAACAGTGGTTACACGCTCTATGCGCACCCTTTGTGTAGGAATCTTGTTCATGGATTCAATGATCTCAGATACCCTCCCCACCGTGGTAGACTCTGGCGTTCTGGATTCTTCTTCGAGTATAGGCCTCTGGGTAGACCCCTCTGGTAGGATTGGCTTGACAGTTACTACCAGAGCGTCAAACGTACCTGTGGACGTTTCTTCTGGTATCTTTGCAAGTTTGGAAGAAGAGCCTTCTCCGACTCTAGGGATGGGGGCTCTGCCCTTTTTCACCTGTGCCTCTGCCAAAGAAGCCTTTAGTGCTCGAACAAGATCAGGGTCATCATATTCTTCTTCATTGACCTCTTCCAGCGTGTCAGAGCTTGACCCCTTTTGTGGCGACTCCTCTACTACTTTACCCTTGCCTTTCCCCTTAGGCTCTGGAGATTTGTCTTTTGAGAATAGGGCAGCAGCAAAGTCCACTATTTGTAGTGGTTTGCAGAGGTTGTCTTCTTTGGTTCTGACTTTTTCTCCCCCTCATGGCGAGAGGGTCATCACCTCCCTAATCATCATGGATTTGAGTGGCCTCTGTCTTGCATGTAGTGAGGGGAGCTTTCTTCAATCGCCTTAGAACTTTGGAAGCCGCCTTCTCCATCTTTTCAATGACCATCTCAGCATTCACAGAGGCATTGTTGATGTCAATCTCTGTGGCCCATTTCATTTTAGAGATGCAACGATAGATTTCATTTCGGAAAGATTCACCTTCTTTGACGAGTTGCTTCGTGCAGTCTCTAATG
>NW_020201055.1:21040-23248 GCF_001531365.2 Cynara cardunculus var. scolymus | reverse complement strand
CAAGGGCTTCAACCATTGCGTCTAGCTCTCTGCGAGTGACTAGATGGTTAATTTTAGCCCTGGAGGATGAAGAATCGATGCCATAAGTGACCGCAGAGGAGAACATCTCTTTGATCTCATCCTTGAAGGCAGAATAGTTGGTGTAGCCGGCGGAAACTACATCTGCAGCATATAGGGCGGCAACCTCTGTTAATTATGTTTTGAGCGTGTGGATGGAAGAGGGGTTGAGAGACAGTGCACTGAAGGCTTATGTTAGATCAGCCTTATTGGGGACAGAGCTCTGAAGGGTTGATAAGGTCGCCTTGAGTTCAGAAGTTGTAGAAGTCAACTCCTTCAGAGCCTCTGTTAGAGGTGTAAGAGCCTCTGTCGTTGGTGCGGAGGAGAACAAGCTTTTCAACTCATCCATCCTCTTGAATACCTCTATGGCGAAGGTTTGTAACTCCTCCTTCGTCACATAGGCACTCGGAGAACCTAGATCACCAACACATGGTGACCTGGTAGCCTTGGAGTGTAAGGCGCCCTCGATGACTGATTTTATGGTGTCATCTCGGGGTCTTCCACCAGATCCTCGGACATCCCCAATTGGAGAGCCTACTGGTGTTCTGTCGATTTCGTGCCTAATAGGTTCAGAGCCTAATTTCGGTAGAGGGATCGAGTGGAGACTTTGGGCGTTCTAGACCCGCAGCCTCTGTGATTCTCTCGCATGCCTCTGAAGCATGACTTGGTGGTTCACTCATGTGTCGAGGGGCAATGGATGCCCCTCTTTGTAGTGTCGAGTCCTTGGGCGAATGGACTCTTTTGATAAAACCACCATCCTTTTGAGAGGATGTTGGAGTAGATTGAGGTTCCCGGACTGTGCATTCGACAGAGGACAAAAGAATGTCCTCTGTGAGGTAGGTTTGGGCTGGGTTCAGCGTGTGCACGCTTTCTTCAATAGGGATTCCCTCTAGAACAGGGTCCCTACAAATGTGGGTTGCACTGGGAGGGAGTCTTGGATGTGTGCCTTCGGCATCTTTTTCACCCTCTTCTAACTCCACTTCTTCCTCTTCGTCATCTAGTACGACTTCTGTCCCCAAATCTACTACCTCTATGGGCGCTTCAAAACTATGTTGGAGATCGAAGATTACATCGTGAATTTGCTCTGTAGGGGAGACTACTTGAACAGTCTTGCGCAACCTTCTGCGCTTAGGAGCAACCTCTGCTGGGCTTTCTTGGATTTCAGCATCTATGACTTCAACCTCTGCGAGTTGGGCCTTCTTCGATTTCTTCTTTTTCGGTTTTGGCAGAGGACTGCTTGGACCCTCTTCTTCTGTGGGTCTCTTCTTCCCTTTCCTTTTCTAAGAAGGATCAACATCCTTGTGAGTCTTCTTTGCCTTCTTAGTGCTTCGTGGGGGACTAACTACCCTTGGTCTTTCCTCTCTCATCTTCCTAGCCTGCAGAGGCTGGTAAGACGAGTGAGGCAATCCCTAGAAACCCAAGTCCCCTATCTAAGAAGCTTAAGAAGACACAGAAGGGTGCCGACTCTTCTGTGAAAAAGAAGGCGAAGAAGAGGCCTGCAGAAGAAGAAGACCCAAGTGTTCCTCTGCCAAAACCTAAGAAGAAGAAACTCAATAAGGCTCAACCAACAGAGCCTGTGGTTACAGAGGCTGTGGCACAGAAGAACCCGGCAAAGGCTACCACTAATAAGCGTAGAAGGTTGCGCAAAGTCATTCTCGATGTTTCCCCAACAAAACAAATCCAGGATGTTCTTGTCAATATCCAAAAGGAGTTCAGAGCACCAATTGACATATCCAAGTTGGGGACAGAGGTCGTCTTAGACGATGAAGAAGAAGAGGAAGAGGAGCTAGGTGAGGGAGAACAAGATGCCAAAGGCACACAACCCAGCCCACCTCCCAGTGCATCCCACGCTTCTAGGGGCCCTGTTCCAGAGGGATCCCCTATTGAACAAGGCACGCACATGCCGAACCCAAACCAGCCTATCCATGCAGAGGACACTCTTTCGTCCTTTGTGGATCGCACAGCCGGGCAACCACAAAATACTCCTCCATCCTCTCGAAAGGATGAAGGTTTTAATACAAAAGTCCCTTCGCCCAAGGAATTGATACATCCCACAGAAGCATTCGTTGCTTCTTCACACAAGAGTGACCACCCAAAACGTGCTTCAGAGGCACAAGTGAGGCACACAGAGACAGAGGGTCTAGAACGCCC
>NW_020201055.1:15506-17735 GCF_001531365.2 Cynara cardunculus var. scolymus | reverse complement strand
TTTACAAAGTTTGATTGAGCTTCTTCGAACATTTTAAAAAATCTATTTCTTTCCTCTGTGAGAAGAATGACTTCTTTTTCACAAAGAGAAAGTTTTTCTTTAAGCTTGTAATGTTCCAAATGGCATGAATCAATATTATCAATTGATTCAGAAAAGTAAGAAGTGGAAACCTCTTGGTCATTTGAGTCGGAGGAGTCGGAGTCAATTTTTGCCAACCCACAGAAGATCTCATCCTCTGTGTCTGACAGAGATTCACCCTTCTTAGCCTTGAAGCTATGATATTCATCAATACAAATGGCTTGGTTGTTCTTGAGAGTCTTCTTCCCTCCTTCGATCTGTTTCTCCAATTCTGCCCAAATGTCCATAGACAGATGGCAGTGATCAATACATTTGAAGATCTCATGAGGTATAGCCACGATTAACAGCCTTTTGCATTTTCTTCCCAAACCAACCAATACCTTTTCTTCATCATTCCAGTTTCCGATTGGTTTGGGCTTATAGTGCTCAGGAACTTCAGGGGTTGTACCAGTAGCTGGAACTCTTGGAATCAAATTCATTGGCACATATGGTGGATTGTAAAGAAATTCACAGATTCTGGGGTGAATTCCCACCAGGAAGTTGATCATACGCACTTTCCATTGTGGGTATTCCCTTTAGATAAGCGTGGGAGGCTTGAATTGAGATACAGTGCCCATGAACAAGGTATTAGCCATGTTCGCCATTGAAATTTGAAGAAGAAATAAGAACAAGATGAAACTGATTTAACAGTGAGTGAAACAGGGTGAACTGAAGAAATTGGTGTCCAAGGAATCACAGATTAATACCAAAAGCAGAATTAATTGAATTAGAATTCAACACCCGCTCTGATACCAATTGTTGGATCTTAAATTCAGCTTTGATATTGATCTAATACTCTAGAAAAGCTCTTGAACAATGAAGTGCAGCGGAAGTAATAATGAGAGCAAAACAGAGTATTAAGAACACATAGTATTGATGAAGAAGATGAACACAGGAGAATTGCTTCAAAGGTTTTTCAATCAATTCAATTGAAAATTTTGACGATTACAATACTGGAAGCACCACATATTACAAAGATCCTATCCGCTATTTATACTAGTTCCTAACGACCTTAGAGACCAGATCTTGACGTGTGTCTTCATCTGAGACGTCCAAATAAAGTCGATTATTCCCTAGTCACTTGAGAAGCACATGCGACTAACAACCTTCATAAACTGATGAAACAAAAACTTCACAGAAGACGAAATCCGCAGACCCTCTGTTAGCCATCTCAGAGGCTCTGCTGTAATTGACTTGCATGTTCTATATTACAGAGGACTATTTTCCAGAACCTCTGTGAGACATACCAGATGTTCTACCACTCTTAACTTGATTGATCAAACGGCTTCTGTCGTTAGTCCTCTGTGGATTTCTGTGGAGTTAACCTTCTGTCAAGACTTGCAGTATACTTTTTCTATACTTTTACAAAATAGGAATGATTGAGCTAACACCTAACCAATGTGCCCCATTATTTTACGAACGACCATAAGTAACCCGTACACTCACTTAGGTCCTACAGTTCGTAGTAGTACTAATTCAGCAGTGGTCCAAATTCCACATAATTAGACTAATAAAAACATAGGTAATGTGCACCCCTTTCTGGGTAGGACTATCAACATAATAGCGGCTATCCACAATTACCATGGCCCGGGGACATGCCCGAGTTAACAAGTAGCATTTACGGACGGGGACTTTATTTGGAAACATACTCTCAAATACATCAATTTAGCATTTATATCATAGTGCAAAACCGTTAATATTTCATGACATAAACAAATCTTGACTAAACAGTTCTTTAGTCCAACAATTTTATAACAAACAGTATAGTTTGCATAACTTCAAGACAGATTGCACACTCTTCGAGTGACGGCCATTTGGGGGGTCTAAGCTCATCATTTTTCAGTGATTTTAACTTTATTTTAAAGCTAACACATAAGTCTAACTTCCAGAAAAAGAATCACCCATTTTCATTGAGTTTTGAAGGAGATATAACCATTTTAAAATGCATGCAACATTCTACCAGCAAAGCTCTTTTTACACCATAATCTTGTATCAAGAACTTGGAGTCTCAAAATGCAATATTTTTGTTGGTCACGATTCCAACATCTTCCTAAATCGAAACGTGGCGCTGGCTGCTACGCTATAAGGGAAATAAGGTTGCGCCTTCACCAA
>NW_020201055.1:3135-15016 GCF_001531365.2 Cynara cardunculus var. scolymus | reverse complement strand
TGGCGCTGGCTGCTACGCTATAAGGGAAATAAGGTTGCGCCTTCACCAAGGCAATTGCTTTTGGTGTAGTGGGTAAGCGCTTGATCCTAACAATTTTTTTTAGTGAGACCAGTTGCATTAGAATGATAATTCATTAAAACAAGTTGTAGAAGAAAAATAAACCATTTTGGAGGAATATCAAGAGAGATATGGTCGACCAAAGTAGGTTTTACCTACTGTCAATTGTGTTGTTGCACACTTATCTTGTTTTAAACACTTGAAGGTTCAAAACTTACTCTTTTTATGGTCAAAACCCACATGCAAGCACATTTACCAACTTTTCTTGAGTTCTAATGTTTGTAGCTCATAGATTACCATCATTTTGAAGACATTTTCATGTCATTGATGTATAATCCATCTTAGATTCTCCAGAAAGTTTGTTTATAAAAAGGAGAAAGAAGAAAAGTGTAGAAGATGATAAATCATATCGAAAAATAGGGATTATGAAACTAGTCCCTTACCTTTTGCTTGCAACTGCTTGAAGTTTGAACGCTCTTCTAGATGATGGAATTTGAAAGGTTTTGGAGAGTTATTCCGGTTGAAGTGGCAGAGGAAATGAAGATTTCAAAAGAAATGAGGTTTTTATATGAGTTTTAAATGTAAATAAAGGGTCGGTCTCTTAAGGCCCAAGTCCATAAAAACTTTATTTTTCAAAAATAAAGCCCACTTAAATTATAACTACAATACAATTTGTCAAATATTGATAAAAATAATATTATTAAATCAAAATTCCACATTTTTGGTAAAATTATTTGGACATTCAAATGAGACTTTTATATTTTAATTTGGACTTTATAATATCAACTTTTTTCTATTCGGAGCATTTTTAATATATTTGGCATTACATAAGTTAACTTTATCAGGTACCCGTCGAAACAAGGTTTTCTGAACTATAATTTTGGGAACTAAGCCAGATGAATTCTAATCAACATGACTAGATCCTAATAAAATATAATTCTAAATATAGAAACCCTATAAATGTGCTAACCTGACGCTCCAAAAATAACGGATGTCACACGGGCTCTTAAGGCCTAAGTCCATAAAAAAATTATTTTTCTTTTAAACAAAATAAAGCCCATTAAATTATAACAAAAAAAAAAAACATTTTACCAAAAAAATTGATAAAAAAATATCATTATTAAATCAAAGTTTCCACATTTTTGGTAGAATTATTTGGACATTCAAATAAGACTTTTATATTTTAATTTGGACTTTATAATATCAACTTTATTATATTTGGAGCATTTTTTTATATAATTGGCGTTACATAAGTTAACTTTATCAGTTTACCTGTCGAAACTAGGTTTTCTGAACTATATTTTGGGAGCTAAGCCAGATGAATTCTAATCAACATGACTAGATCCTAATAAAATATAATTCTAAATATAGAAACCCTATAAAGGTGCTAACCTAACGCTCCAAAAATGACGGATGTCACAAAAAGACTCATGGAGTGTGAATGCAACGACTTCTGATTATTCTTGTGCTACAATATTTGAGGGGGAGTTGAATGTGAAGATCTCATCTTTACCAGAGCTTACTAAAAGAGATTTCTCAATGATAAGAATGTTTGTAATGGAGAGAATATTATATGAAGAAATTCTTTGAAGATCATATCTTGAAGATTATTTCTGAAGACTGTTACTGTTATTTTTCTTCATTATGAAAATAGAAGATCGCTTTTGATCTACATTCAAGGGGGAGAATGTTGAAATAATTTCTCAAGAGAAGATCATTTGAAGAACATAAAGAGAAGAATGTTAGAAGATGTTATCTAGAATATTTTATGAACTCATAAAGAGTTTAAAGCGTCAAAGTTTCAAAAGGGATTCAAAGAGTACAAATTCTTTCAAGCCTGAATACAAAGGGGGAGAATGTTGGGATTGAATTTTAGAGTTAAATTGTATTCATCTTGAAAGGTATAATATTGTATTTTTAGAAGGTTTGACTTTATAAGTCATGTTTGACTTTGACTCTTATGTTTCTAGTTTGACCTATGAATAGGTCTTGTCTTGTAGGAGAATTAGTAAGAGCTCTATTGTAATATTACGTACATTGAGAGTGAAATATACTAAATCGACCAAGTTGACTTTTCCTCTCTAGACATTCAAAGTGTTCTTATTGTTCATATGAAGATTCTTGATGATTATTGAAGATTGATCGTATCGTGGGACACACAGGCCACTTGTACGACAGTGTATAAGGAGATCATTGAAGAGTTGGGAGTGGGTAGTGGAGAAAGCACCTTAGGTATAAGGCTTGTTTCGTTGACTGAGACCTGTTTAGAGGTAACAGACAGAAGTGTGGCTTGCCCCTTTTTCGCTTTCTTGGCCATCTGTGACGGTCCAAGATTGGCTTCAGGGTGAGTTCTCTTAGAGGATAAAAGGACGTAGTGGTCGGGATAGACTGAGGGGGGTTTGCCTCAGGCATAATCACCTAGGAAAGAGAAGAAGTAGAGGTAAAAAAAAGGGTAGGGAGGAAGCGCATGGCAACGATCATAGGAGTAAAGAGGCCAATATCTGTAAGTTTAGACTTGTGGTCTAGAATGTGAGACCCAAACCTACATATAGGCATGTTACCTTAAGATGAGTAGTTGTGGGCGAAGATCTTTGTGATGACCATGCAAAGGAATTTGGTGTAAGGCACCACCTTCTCGCACTGGCGCTTGTTCAGCTTCAGTACCAGGTCTTCAAAAATCAACTCAGCGTAGTTGACCTTGAACCATTGAATGACGAAAATGCCAATGGAATGTATGAAGTGCGAGAACAAGTATTGCCACACCACAAACATGCAGTTCTTCTCTATCTTTGTCAGCGACTGGAGAAGCTCGATGGAGTCTTTCTTTATTGGCTAGTTGTAGTCAATATCATCAAGGGTCTTGATGATGTCTTCAATGGATGGATCCTTGGCGAATGGGGTAGTTTTTGGGAAGTGGATTCCAATTATGACAATAGGGACGCAGGAATTGACGGTCATCCTGTTGAACATGAAGGAGATCTTCTCCACCATGTTTCGAGCTTTATCTTTCTCTTCCTTTTGCTTTATGTGATAAACGGGTCTTGGTTATCACCTTAGGTAATTAATATGTGATTATTTGATATATGGTTACGTGAATGCATGATAAACTGTTATATTTGATCATGTGAGTATGTGTAGTTTTATGCATAGAAAATATATGCAAAATAAGAATATATGCATGCATAAAAAGTGAATATATTTTATGCATGTATAAGTTAATATGTATACATGAGATTGTATATATATGAGTATGCATGGAATGAAAGTATGCATGTGCATGCTCGTGTCGCCTTTCCAAAAATGGAAAGAGGTATATATGGGGTAAGGATTGAAGGAAAGGTTTTCTGGTCTCTTTGAACTTGAGAGAGAGTCTGTCTAGATTGCTAACATTTGACTTGGAATTTGAAGTTGAATTCAATCTTGTTTCTAAAGATTGCATAAGATGAGTGGTTTAAACTTTTGATTCATATTATTTCACCCTTTTTGTATATCAAATTATGCTTTGAAATATATTGACTGAAGTGAGGATGTCCGGTCATAGTATTGACTGTACAATGTGTTAGTAAATTTTTTAAATTATGAAGCCGGTCACAATTTTGACCGGAGAAGTTCGTATCCGGCTAATGAGTCGTTCGGAGATGTCTAGTCCGGCTAACGTGTCGTCCATAAACGTCTAGTCTGGCTAGCGTGTCGTCTGGAGACGTCTTAGTCCAGCTAGTGTGTCGTCCCGATTCAGCTATGATCAATGTTTTTGGAAGGGTTGTCCGGATATGTAATCCAACCAAGGCATGATCGGATATAAAGTCCGGCTAAGTTTATTGTATTTACCGGATAAGCTAACATTTTATTCAAAGGTGGATTATGTTAATGACGTATTGTTCTTTTCAAATTGATAAATGAAGAGTGTATAATATTCATTTTGAAAGTGTTTTTGGTTAAAATTATAGATAATGTTCCATCTAACAATTGTGACATCGGTCTATTCTGATTAGGAATAATCTGTAAATTTTGATGAGGAAATAAGAGTGGCATATCAAGGAGAGGTGTACTTAGGATAAGAGTGGTAAATCAAGGAGAGGTGTATTTTGGGATAATGGTGGCATATCAAGAAGAGGTGTACCTTTGGATATAAAGGTGGCATTTGTGTGTGTGTTTATTAATATAACTCTTACTATGATATCTTTTAAGATTACGTTGGCTCGGAATACTTATTTCTTTGTGATTGAAAGATTTAGGAACATGGTTCATATTGGAAATGGTATTAAAAATGTTATTGAGGAGAAGATAACTGGTTTTTGATCAGAGGTTTTGTATAACCATGTTTTTGATGAAAATGAAAATGTTTAGAAATGAGTTATGTGGAACCTGAAAGGTTCTAGCCTTTTTGGCTTAATATGTTATTTATAAAGTCAAATGATTGGCTTTGGAAATCAGAGAGGTATTGGTAAATGTGAAATACATGATTATGTATTTGTTTACATGAAAAATTAATTTTAAATAAATATTTTGGTGATCTTCACCCTGCAATTACATGGAAAAAGGGATCTCACTAGATTTTTTGGTCTGACCCTCATTTTGTATTTCTAATATGTACTGCAGGAACCCCTGAGTTACGTGATGGTAAGGGAAGGGAAAAATGTATTATTTTCCTTTATGCATATCTACGTGGAGATCAGTTTATGATGAATTTAGTTTGGATAAAGTGTGAGTCCATAACAATGATCAATCTTCAATAAAGCTTCATAACAATGGCAGATCTGAGTATTTCTTATAGAACACATATGAGAGAGATGAGAGAGAAAGTCAATATCTAAGATTTGGTCAAACTCATATTACGTAATCTGATTTTACAATGAGCTCCCTCTTCAATTTACAAAGATCTCACCCTATTTATAAGGTCAAACTATAAGTAAAAGTCAAACACGATGATTTTTAAAATTATAGACGATATTTAACTTTCAAGACGAATACAATCTAATATTGATTTTCAGTCCTAACATTCTCCCCTTTTGTATTCAGACTTGAAAGAAATTCTGCGCTTTAAGTCCTGTTTGAACTTTGAAACTTTAAACACATTTTGTCATCTTCAAAAACAAATTTCAACTTGAAATCTTCAGACAATTATCTGTTGAGAAAGATCTTCTAGCATTCTCCCCCTCGAACGTAGAATCGCGATGATCTTCTCTTTTGACAATGTAGAATTGTAATCATCAGAAACAATGTACAAGATGTGATCTTCAAAGGATCTTCAGACAACAAACCACAAACTTTCTCTTTGGTAAACTTTTAAAACATTGATCTTCTCATTCAAAAACTCTCAGTCGTTGTAGCATCGGAATAATCTTTTGGAATCATCTCCAGTCGCACTTCTTTTAAGTCTTTTGCCAAATTTGAAGTTACTCCCCCTTGATCTTTACATCAGAATCCCTTTAAAATGTTCGGAAATGAATATTTCATTCATTATTACATACTCCCCCTTGTGATGAAATGAGAATCATTCCATTATACACAAGAATGAATGAAATTTTCCACGTAAGCCGTCAATTCATGAAATAGTAAGTAGATCTTTGCAAATCCACTTATTTAATCTTTTCAGATTAATGAAATGGGAAGGTAACAACCAATTTCAACATATGAAATTGTTTTCAATCCTATAAAAATATTGGCTTGTGAGTATAACAGATATACTCAGTACAACGAATGTACTGTATATATGTAACTTTTTGAGGCTCATATCACCAGGTCTTCCATTCAATGATCGATAGCTAAAGAAAAGCATATCTATGTATGTTTTGGCAAAATAACGTATAAAATGCTAAATCTGTGTAGTGTAGAAAGATAAAGCAACGTATGTTTCTGTTTAGGGTCAAAAAGATAAATCGTGTGGACTACACAAATTTGTCAGACTCAATATGTGATCAAAAACACTTGAAGGGGGGACATATATCCTTCTGATTCAATATCAACTTTCTCCAAATGAGAAATTGATAGATGATGAGCTGCGTGCCCCAAGTGTTATTGAAACACTTATCTGTTAAGAGATAAATGAGTAGCTGGTGGGTTGTGACAAGAATTGGCCTGGGCTTTGCCTTTTTCAATATTAGTCTCCAAAAAATCGAGAACTAATAGATTATGTGGTATTCCCGGATTTTAGAAGTTTAGAACAGGATTCTCATTTTCTTTTAATCCTAACACAACTCTCGTCAATTCTTTTAGCTCAAAACAACTACCCCTCTCTTTTTCATTTTAGTCTCAGCACACAAACCCTTATGTATTTAAGCTCACTCAGATATGGTTGTCCTCTTGGGTAGGTTTGTCGGTTTTGACATTCCATATAGGTATTTCAGATAAGCATTCAGTCCCTCCTAAAATAGTATGCTCAGTTGATCACAATGGTTGATCAAAATATTATTTCTTTAAAGCACGATGATCAAATCAGATAAACAATTGATCAAGAAATTTGGGTTTAAGCACAATTAACGAAAGAATGATGCGACAATGATCCAATTATTTAGTATATATGAGAGAAATGAATGAAGATCTTTAAGAACGAGTTTACAGATTCTAATAAAAAAAATGAATGTATATCAGTCAAAGAAAAACAAAATCAGAAAAAACAATATTTGAATACAAACGAGTGTAATATCACCGAAAAATATTTTTGTATAAGAGAAGTGATAATAACAGTTTGAAGAATAGTTGAAACAGGTATTGGAGTTATGTTCGATGAGAAATTACACATGTAAAATCTCAGGAAATACCTGTTCAGAAAATGTACTCGTTATAAAAAAAATCATTTTCCAAACACATTTATTAAACTTTCAAGAGACTCCCCCTAGAAAGTACATTATAGAAATGATTCAATTAAGCTCAAAAAAATTAAAAATTTTGAAGACAGCATTTTAAGTACGGGTTCTAAACTGAGTGTTTAGAAACCACACTCGGTAAGGCACGGGTCCTGAACTGAAATGTTCAGAAGCCTCATTTGGAATAAAATACAACTCCCCCTGCATTGGTGTATCACTGAAATGATATTCTGATCAGCACAAAATTAACACACCTGCAAAAACCAGATTAAGTAGATTTTGGTACCTAAATGAATTTGGGTCCTATTTTGTTAGTATCGGGTTAGGGTATGTTGAAATTTCCAAACCATTTATTTCTATAAGATATTTTCTTTTCAGCACTATTAACAGGATGATTATATACATAATATGATCCATGCCAGTTATTATAATCATACATGTTCTTACCTTTCCAACTGTTCTGATAGTTGTTATCTCCATGCCACCTATTGAACCTTTTGTTATTGACAAAATTATTGGTTCTGCATGTTGAGCACATAATTCTTCTCTTGCTAAGATTGATCAGACCATTACTGGATCTTGCAATGCAAGGAAGAACAGAGTTAGTAACAACAGATGTATGAGATAAAACAAAATCAGCTTTATTAACCCAAATGCTTTTACCTTTTGAATGATAATTGGGTGATCCAATGACGTATCCTTGATAATACTGATTTGAAAAACGAGAATTGTTCTTAGAAACAGTTGATTTAGGACTGCTATAATAACTGTTAGATTTAACACTAGAACAGTCATAAAAGCTAGTTTTACACTGTGTTTGAGAACCAGTTGGGCTTTTAGCACATGAAAAGTCTTTTACTTTTTGTAAAAACTGGTCTCTTTCAGCAGTAACTAAATCAAATTTAATTTTAAGTTCAGTTCTCATCTTCATCTCAGTTTCAAGGTCTGTCTTTAGATCAGACAATTTGCTTGTAGTGTCCAGGAGTTTACCTTCTAACTCCTTCTGTAACATTTCAAATTTTCTCTTTTGATTTATCAACTCTTGTTTCTCTTCATCTGAGCTACTCTTTTCACTCTCCGAGGCGATGTCAAGCCACTTTTTCTTATTTACAAGTTCTTTAGCAATTGTTGTATACTTCTTTGAAGTATTTCTTTTCTCATGAGCAAATTGTTTTTTCTCTTCGTTTAAAGCCTTTTGCTTTAGATCAATGCTTTCGGACAATTTCTGTAATTGACTTTGACAGTCTTCGGAGATGTCTTTCTTTTCTTTATCATTCTTGGCTCATTCCAAGATGATTAGCTGCTCAAAATCCGAGATTTGCTTTAACAGCATCTCTGCATTCAGCTCGAGAGAGTTTATCTTTTTCTTGTAAGATATACGTTTAGCTTTAAATCTTTTCTCAACATCAATAATCCTCTTATTTTCTTTCTCCGTATCTTTTCTTTCAGCATTTAAAACCTTTACAGCCTCTAAAACCTTTTCCTTTTCTATTTCCAATAATTTCCTTATCTCAATCAAATCATTCTCATATTTATGAATTTTCTATGTAAAGTCCTCAGTCTTTGTATTTTTCCTCCCGAAAGAGTTCCTCTCAGCATTTAATTCATTTTGAACTTTTTGGAGTTTATTGAACAAATCTTTAGTACACTTACTCCATGTTTTTAACTCTTCTTCACACTCTTTTCTGACATCATCCAAGGATTTTTCAAATTTATTAATCTGATTCTTGGAATCATTCCCAACTCTTTCTAATACTTCTTTATGCTCTCGTTTCAAATCTTTAATAAACTCCACATTCCCATAATTTTCATAAAACACATTCAGATATTTCTCTTTATAATTCTGTAAGCTCTTATCCAACTCAGCAATCCTCTATTTCAAAACTTATTCTCTCTCTCCCATGAAACTGCCATTTTTTTAAAAAATTGATTAGATATAGGATTTATGAATTGAAATTAGTAAAAGAAACCAAGAACAGTTAAGCTCAAAATACAAACAAAAAACACAAAACAAAAACAAATAAACGATGATCCAAAAAAATGAAAGAAGCCCAAACAAACAAAATGTTAAAATGTTTTTTACAAGACTCGGAGGAAATAGCAAAACAGTTATGATAGCAAAACTGAATGTAAACCCAATTAACAATAAGTCCAAATATGCTTGAAAATGGGTCTGGTTACACCTAAGTCAAAATAAACAGCACACTTCAAAATCTGCAACCCTCTATTGATATTGTTCAACCAATGTCACTGGTTCTGTCAAGAAACAAAATCTCCATGGAAACTCTGTCTGTAGGCTACACTGTTTGCTTCATCAGCATTAATCACAACATGGAACACCTTTTATCAGCAACAACAAGTCAAAAGCACAACAATTCTGCACTTTTGCTGTATATAACACAACAGCAAGTCAAAATCTTTTACCACATGCAAGTCAAAAACTTTTACCACAACAGCAAGTCACACAATGCATATATCAACAAGTTACCATGAACAGCTTGAGGCTCAATGTTACCATGCATCAATGTCACACAAATCAAACAAGGAAGTGAACAATGAAAGCTAAATCCTGCTGGTTTATGTGTGAGAAACTTCAAATCCGCCCAAACCTTTCTAGCTAGGTTTAATAAACCTTTCAAATTGTTTTTGATAGCTCATCAATGTAAGGACCAAGTTCAAGAATCTGTATGCCACCAATTCAATAGTTCAATAGTACTACCAGCATTCAGCCAAGTGGATTGGAAGCTAATAAGGTTGTGAATGGTGGTAATAGTGAAGCAAAGGTGCTTAATCTGGTGCAGGTGGTCGAGGGAAAAAGATCAACCTAGTAAGTTTGAAATTAGTGTGTCAGTGGTTGGTAGAAAAGATGAAAGTGAAGTAGAGGTCTATCCAAACCCAAGCCTTGCAATGCTTTAAAACCTTCCAAAGAATATTGGCTTCCAAATGCTATCACCAGCATGTTCGGTTTCTTCAGATCACAGCTTCACAATATCATCAAGACCTGGCTCATAGATAGGGAGCTGGTCACTATTTCAGGCTGTGATGCGAGGTACAGATATATCAATTACTGCCCCTTGGACATCTTAGCACTTGTGTGTTATGACAGCAAGCACCTTTGAAGAACAGCTTGAATCCTGCTCACTAAAACACTCACAGCAATATATAGGATGAAATCAGCTCAAAAGATTTAGACTCAAAACAATGAATTGAATATCAACCTAACAGCAAACACAATAAACCAAAATCAGAATACAAATGAAATTGCCTTTGCATCTGTCATCTGCTGTCAAAAAGACCAAATGGTATTATGAGTTTGAACCATTATTCATGCATTCCATCAGCCGTCCGCTTTCTATTTTCAGCAAATTGGTCTTTTGCTGCATCTAAGAAGGTGGAAGTCTCTTCTTTCCAGCTGCTTCAAATGGAAATTATGTCTCAACTGCCAAATTCCTAAATACAAAAAATTGTGCAAATCCATACCATATCTGATGAAGGTGTCAAGCTGACAGAAAAACATCTTAGTAATGTATTGGAGACTGTTAATAAACCATAGGTCTATATTTCTGGTCCAACAATATGCCCTACAGGTTTGATTTACAGCAATGAAGAGATGGAAAGAATATTCACAGCAACATCTTCAATATTACACAATATGTCTCTGTGTTTCTTTTCAAAATCAGAATAATAGCATGAATTGTAATTAGGAATCAAAAACAAATGCTGATGAACTGCTCACCTATCTCAGATGAACTACAAATTGAACTAATGAAGAACAAACTTATCCGGTTAGAACAGCAAGTGATTTAGGATAAATCAAAAAATGTAACCTTCAATGTAAAATGATGAATTCAGTCAAGCTTTTCTTCAAATTAGGATAAAATCAACCACAACATCTTTTGAACAATTTAGGCAAAATCCGATTAGAGAGAGTGATTTCAAACATGGATTGAGCAATGTAGACAAAATCATATTGATACCTTGAGCGATATACTGAGCGATTTAGAAATCCGGATAGATGGATTGAACGATTTAGTAAACCGGATGACCTTTGTGTGCGATTTAGCTTAAATCTCTCACTTGTCCGGTCAAGAGTTGTACGAATCCGGACACTTATCCGGTCAAGAGTTGATCGAATTGGACAAATCCACTCACGAGGTGTACGATTAAGTCATCGATTTAGATATCCAGAGAATGAGATTCAATCTTTGTGACATTCTGTTATTTCGAAGTTTCAGGTTAGCATTTGATTATAGATCCTAAATTTAGAAATTATATTTCTCTAGGATATGGTCTCAGCGATTGGAATTCTTCTGGCTTACCTCCCAAGTTTTATTCGGTAGATCACGCTTCAGTGGGAGATCAGATACAGTTAACTCGTGTAATGCCAAATATTTTAGAAATGCTTTTAATAAAATAAAGTTGTTATTATAAACTCTTAAGTTAAAAATACAAAAGTCCCATTTGAGTGTCCACTTGATTAAAAAAATGGAGTTTTGGATTTATTAATGCTATTTTATTAATGTTGGGCAAATTATATAGTGAGTTTATTTGTATTAAGAAAAGAAAAGTCTTGTTTGGGTTTGGGCCTTTAGAGACCAGCCCATTTCTTTTCCTTAAAAATCCTCATCTAAATACCCCTCATCCTTTGAAAACTCTCATTTCCACGCATTGCCAACTTAAAAACTCTTCATCTCTCTCTAAGAGCAAACACTCTCCAGCCGATTCCATCTTCAAGCAAGAAATTCTCTCAATCTTGAAGATTCTTCAAGATTATAAAAAGGTATGATATTAGTTATTTTACTTTTGTAAAACATCATCATAAGTTTTCATCTTCTTTCTTTCACATCTTGATCTTTTAGTTAAAAATTTTCCGAAGAACTAAAGAGGGGAGATTATTCATCAAAGACATGAAAATGTCTTCAAAAAGGATAATAATCTATGATCCATGTTCTTTGAACTCCAAAGTGGGAAGAAAAACTCTTTGCATGTAAAATTTAGTTTTGAAGTGATAAATCTTG